>NC_052518.1:40668476-40755295 GCF_014356525.2 Nilaparvata lugens | reverse complement strand
GAAAAAACCTACCTGAACTATTTAACCTGATCTTGACAACCTGAACTACCCTACCCGAGATAACCTACTTAACCTACCCTACCCAACCCACCTCATATAACACTACCTAATCACCTATCACACCCTACCACCATCCAGCTGGAGTGTGAAGTGCAGAGGCTGCTACCCAACACAGTGCAGTCATAAGAGGTGATTGGGCGCCGCCCAGCCAGAGCTCGAAGCACGGAGGCTGCTAACCCACCCCAAATAGTGGTGCAGGGGGCGAAGCCCCCGCTGAGCACAAAGTGCGAGTTATATATATATACTATAGCTAGAGCGTCTGAAAACCTCCTGACAAGGGTGGTTGTTTTGGTGGTTGGTGCTCTATTGTATTCGATTGACAAGTGGTTGAAACCATAGGAATGATTATGATATCTGGAAATGTTCTATTTTGGGGGACTCCAGGACCCCCCCAGTATTTTCAACTTTTGAATGGCACATTTCTCAGCAAAGTGCAAGGGTACTTTTTTGTTCAGCGCCTCAACATTACTAGATTGCTAAAAGAAAATTTCGACCGGGTCGCAGGGGTTGCAGGGGGGAAATGAATTTCCATCTGTTTTTTTGCAATAAAAATTTGAAAAATTCCCAGCCAAACTGGGGTGTGTGACAATACTAACTCTCATCAAAACGTCTGTAAGAGTACTAGCAGGCATTGGGAAAATCATTGATTTCTTGAAATTCCCATTTTGGGTGTTGATGATGCCCCCCTCAATTTTTGGAAATTCAAGGGGGGGAATTGTTACAGTTTTGAATTCCCACTCAATCGACTCTGGAGATCGTAAAACATCGCCTTGCACAGACAAACCATCGATTTTCACAATAGGGGGCTCGGACCCCTCATTTTTTTGAAAACAATCTCAAGAGTCAAAATTTGAAAAATTCCCAGCCAAACTGGGGCATGTGACAACTCTAAATTCCATCAGAAAGTTCCTAGGAGTTCCAGCAGGTATTGGGAAGATTATGGACTTTTTGAAATTTTCAGTTTGGGGGTCGATGATGCCCCCCTCAATTTTTGAAAAATTAGGGGGGGAATGGCTCAAATTTGAATCCAAGCTCAATCGACTCACAAAATCCTAAAACATTGCCTCACTTGGACGAAACATTGATTTTGTCAATAGGGGGCCTGGCCCCCTCATTGTTTTAAGAGAATTTTCTAGAAGAAAAATGTGAAATTCCCTGCCAAAACTGTGAATCTAATAATTTCATGAATGATATCATTAGGAAGGGGACCAAAAATAACTCACAGGGAAATTGTCGAATATTGAAATTTTTGATTCCAGGGGATGCGTGGGGGACCCTCATATACAGTGCTGGTCATAGATCACATTTACAGGTTTTTTTATGCTCAAAATCAAATTTAGCAGCCGTAAAAACATCAATTGAAATAAAATTAACCGAAAAAAAGCAAAGGGAGGGGTGGGAGGGTGATTTTTCAATTTATGTCAATTTTGGCTCATTTTCCAGGATTTTTGCAGCCAAGAATTGACTGTCTCTGTATTTTTCACATCAGTTTTCAATGATGAAATCACTTAACCTGCCGTCTATGCTGCATATCTGCCGTCCATGCTGTAGTGTATCAGAAACCCCAAAATTACATCCAGGGGGTACTCGAGGGGGGCTGTGTGATTTTTGGCAATTTTGAAAAATCTGCAGTTACACTAGATGGTATAATGATGTTATAATATATCAAAAGATGATCAAAAGTGATCTGAAAAAAATAAAAAAATATGACATATGAGATATTCTACTTTGAGGGCTACCCAGGCCCCCCTCAATTTTTCCACCTTTTCAATGGTTAATTTTATAGCAAAGTCAAGAGGAACCATCTTATTCACCACATTAAAATGAGGTCATTCATCATCTCAATCGACTTAGAAGATCCCTGAACATTTCCTCACACAGAAGAAACATCAATTCTTCCAATAGGGGGCCTGGCCCCCTCATTTTTTTTCAAATTTCAGAAAAAAAGTGTGATATTCTATGCAAAAACTGTGAATCTTATAATCTCATTGATGATATCATTGGAAAGGGGACCAAAAATAACCCACAGAAAAACTGTCAAATAACAAATTCCCCAATTTTAGGGGGCATGGGGGGGACCCTCATATATAGTGCTGGTTATGGATCACACTTACAGATTTTTTTATGCTCAAAATCGACTCAGAAAGTCCTAAAACATCACCTTGCATAGACAAAACATCAATTTTCTCGAGAGGGGGCCCGGCCCCCTCATTTTTTTAGAAAATTTTTTAAGAAAAAAATGTGTGAATTTCTAAGCCGAAACTGTGAATCTCAAAATCTCATGGATGATATCATTGGGAAGGGGACCAGAAATAAACCACAGAAAAATTGTTCAATAACAAAATTTTTGATTCTAGGGGGCCGTGGGGGGCCCTCATATACAGTGATGATCATGGATCACATTAACTGGGTGTTTTATGCCCAAAATTGAATTCAGCTGCCAAAAAAACATGACTCCTGCTAAATCAAACCGAAAAAAACAAAAGGGGTAGAGGGAGGGTGATTTTTCTTTATTTTTGTCAATTTTGGCTCATTTTTTAGGATTTTTGCAGCTAAGATATGACTGTCTCTGTATTTTTTACATCAGTTTTTGATTTTGGAATCTCTCAACCTTACATCTATGCAGCTGATATTGTATCATAAACCCCAAAATTACATCCAGGGGGCACTCGAGGGGGGCTGTGTGATTTTTGGCAATTTTGAAAAATCTGCAGTTACACTGCACGGTATAATGATGTTTCAATATGTTAGAAAATTATTGAAAGTGATCTTAATGGAAGAAAAAAATAACACATATGAGAGATTCCACTTGGTGGTTACCCAGGATCCCCTCAATTCTTTCAGCTTTTCAATGGTTAATTTTATAGCAAAGTTAAGAGGAACTATCTTACCCAGCACATTAAAATGAGGCTATTCATCATATGATAACTCAAAGAGATGATAGATGAAGGATGTTGGGGCATCTATTTGATTTTCCTTTAACTGTTGTCTAGGAACTTTTTGACTCACAATTTGGCAGCCAAAAAAATATTACATTTATGAGATATTCTACTTTGGGGGCCACCCAGGACCCCCTCAATTTTTTCACTTTTTCAATTGTTAATTTTAAAGGAAAGTCAAATATGACTATAATCTTATAATATATATTCTTCTTCAACCAAGAATTGTATCTTAGAATGTATGGGATATCACATATTTTTCTGGATATTTTCAAATGTTCAAGACTGTTATGTCCTTCTAGAATGTTATAGATGTAATCTATCTACCAAAATATCATATTCAAACCATCAATAATAATAATTGCTATTTCCAATAAAATATGGATTGGAAATGTTTACATTTGTTAGAGATATCGTTTCTTCTTGTTAGATCTTATCATTCAATTCTGGATTAATCAAAGTTAACAATATTTGATTAATAGCTTTATGAAATATGAATTATGAAAAATAATTATGACCGAATAATTGTATCAGTTGTAGTTATATTAGTACTGGACCTAAATCAGTTGAAAAGTTGTTCTCAAATTATAACATTATTTTAAAATCAGCTTGCTCAACCTCTTTAATTCTAGCCCCAACTCAACCTTCATGATGGAACAAACAATCAATCTTCTGCCATAGAATGCATATAATGCTTCCACTATTTAACCTAATATCATGGGATTGTTGAATCTTGCAAATCTTTTAGCTGTGACAGACTAATCCTTAGTATTTGTGTAAATTTTAACCAAACAGTAGCTGTAGAATTGAAAAACAAGCATGTTAAACCACCTCCATCTGAAGCATACATTCTTCATTGTTTTGTTTGTCTATTTGAAATGTACTACATATTGATTACAATTGGAACAGATGATTAACTTATAATATATAACTTATAATAAAATATTGAATAGTTGTATAATTAAATGCGAGGAATGTTTGCTTCATATGATGCCAGTCCAAAGTCTGGAAATAACCAAGTAACATAACCTGCCATCATTACAGTTTCATTGAATAAGTAATGAAGTTAGTTATGTGTACTAGGTTGAAAGTGTGATGGCCATGACATAAACGAATCTCTCATTAAATTGAGTCTGCTATCTACTGACAATCTAAATCTACAATCTAAAAAATCTTCAATAACTAACCTATGCTGTATAACCTATCCTCAACACCACAAACCCATTAAAACGCCCATTAACCTACTCTACCTAACCCACCCTACCTGAACTACCCTACCCAACCTACTCCACATTATTACCTTTTCCACCCTACCTAACCTACCCTACCGAACCAACCTCACCTAAACTATCCTACCCAACCTACTCCACCTGATTACCTACCCCACACTACCTAACCTACACAACCTAACAAACGCTAAATGAGCCATCTTACATAACCTACCCAACCTAATTTCTGCAACCTAACCACCCCACCTCACCAATGCAATCCAACTACCCAACTCTATCCAGCCTATTCAACCTAACTATACTTGATCCATTCTAACAAACAAATCTCACATAACCCACCCCACTTTACCAAACCTACTCTTTCAAACGTCTTTCCCACCCTACCTAACCTACTCTACCTAACCCACCCACCCTACCTAACCTGCACACGATTGGACAGGCAAAGCCCGCCTCCCAGCCAGAGCACTAAGCGCAGAGGCTGCTACCCAACACTATACAGTAATAAAAGACGATTGAGCAGGTGAAGACCGCCTTCCAGCCTGAGTGCGAAGCGCGGAGGCTGTTGACCCACCCCAAATAGGGGTGCAGGGAGCGAAGCCCCCGCCGAGTGTGAAGCGTGAGTTATATATATACACTATAGCCAGAGCGTCTGAAAACCTCCTGACAAGGTTGGTTGTTTTGGTGGTTGATGCTCTATGGGATTTAATTGACAAGTGTTGAAACCATAGGAATAACTATGATATCTGGAAATTTTCTATTTTGGGGGTTCCAGGACCCCCCCCCAATATTTTCAACTTTTGAATGGCACATTTCTCAGCAAAGTTCAAGGAAACTTTTTTGTTCAGCGCCCTTAGATTACTAGATTGCTAGAATAAAATTTCGACCAGGTTGGGTGTGGTGCGGGGGGGAGCTTAATTTTCAATGATTTTTCCATGATGAAAAATTTGAAAAATTCCCAGTCGAACTGGGGCATCTGACGATACCAACTCCTATCAGGATGTCTCTAGGTGTCATTGGCAGGCATTGGGAAAATTATTGATTTTTCAAAATTTTCATTTTGTGGGTCAATGATGCCCCCCTCAATTTTTGGAAAATTGAGGGGGGGAATAGCTACAGTTTCGAATCCCAGCTTAATCAACTCAGAAGATACCAAAAAATCGCCTTGCACAGACAAAACATCAATTTTTTCAATAGGGGGCCCGGCCCCCTCATTTTTTTGAAAACAATTTTCAGAAAAAAAAGTGTTAAATTCCCAGCAAGAACTGTGAATCCAATAATCTTTTGAATTAAATCATTGGCAAGAGGACCAAAAATAACTCACAGAAAACTTGTCAAATAACAAATCTCAAAATTCTAGGGGGGCGTGGGGGGGACCCCCATATACAGTGCTGGTTATGAATCACACTTACAGGTTTTTTTATGCTCAAAATCGAATTCAGCAGTCGATTTTACGAAATTTCCATTTTTAGGGTCAATGATGCTGCCTTAATTTTTGGAAAATTGAGGGGGAGAATTGCTACAGTTTTGAATTCCAACTCAATCAACTCTGGAGATCCTTAAACATTGCCTTGCACATTTCTCACCAAAGTGCAAAAGAAATCTTTTGTTCAGTGACTCAAGATTTTTTGAAATTCCCATTTCAAAACTTGAACCCAGCCTATACTCTACCTGGCCTACCAGACCAATCTCATCAACCCTACCCTATCTATCCTTCTTCACCCAACCTACCTATTCAACACTCTATCAGTCAATCTACTTCACCTACCCCACCTTAGCCACCCTACATAAATTATGCTATTCAACCCACTCTATTGCACCCTACTTAAACTACTCTACCTACACCACCCTACCCAACCAACTCAACCTAAGCCACCTTACCTGAAATAATCCTCCTAAACTATTCAACCTAATCTTGACAATCAAACCTACCCGACCCAATATAACCTACTTAATCTACCCTCCCTAACCCACCTTATCAAAAAATACTACCCAACCTAAGCCACCCTACAATAACTAACCTTCCTAAACTATTTAACCCAATCTTGACACCCTAACCTACCCTACCCAAGATAATCTACTCAATCTACTTGACCTAATCCACATAACCTTAGCCATCATACCTAACCAACTCTCCCTAATCACCTATCCCACCCTACCTTACCTACTCGACCCAACCTACTCTACCTAACCTACTCTACCTAACCTACTCTACCTAACCCACCCAACATAAACTACCATACCGCACATACCTGGGCGGGCGGAGCCCGCCTCCCAGCCGGAGCATGAAGTGATGAGGCTGCTACTCACCCCTGTACAGTTATAAAGGGTATGGGGGTGCTGGGGGCGAAGCTCCCGCTGAGCGCAAAGCACAAGTTAATATATACTAAAGCTGGAGCATTTGTAAACCTCCTGACAAGGGTGGTTGTAGTGGTGGTTGGTGCTCTGTTGAATTCGATTGACAAGTGGTTGAAACCATAGGAATAATTATGATATATGAGAATTTCTCATTTTGGGGGGCTCCTGGACCCCCCCCAAACCAATTTTTTCAACTTTTGAACCGCACATTTCTCAGCGAAGTGCAAGAGAACTTTTTTGTTCAGCGCCACAACATTACTAGATTCCAAATAAAACATTTCGACTGGGTTGCAGGGGTTGCGGGGGGAACAGAATTTTCATCCATTTTTTTGCAATAAAAATTTTAAAAATTCCCAACTTGAAAAGTAAACATTTCGTATCAAGGATGAGTTTGTGCAACGTGTGTAAGCTGTCCGTGAATAGAAGTAGTAAGGATAAGATTGTTTGTGGACAATGTAATTCCTACTTTCATGGAATGTGCGTAAAACTAGGAGAGACTGAAATTGAGGAGCTATCGGCTAGGCCTGCTGGTTGGACTTGTAATAAGTGTCTTAATAAGCTTAGGGCTGAGCGTAGTAAAAATGATTCAACACCTGTTCGTACGAGCAGTACGACGAATATAAGTGCCGGTTCTATTGTCACTCTAGAATCTTTGAACAATTCCTTGGAGGAGCTTAAGGCTATTTTCAGTGCTAGTCAACAAAGTTTGAAAGAGGAACTTTTTAGTGCTATCGGTGCGTGCACTGCTAAAATGAATGAGAACTTTGCGACTCTTTCTGCGCAAGCTCAACTTATAAAAGACCAGCAGACAACTATAAATGAGCTATTAAGTGAAAATGCTACTCTTAACAAGAGACTTGATGCGGTTGAATTGCATGCGGATAGGAATGAGCAGTATTCCAGGAGGAATCTTCTAGAGATACATGGTATTCCCTCAATTCCAAACGAGGACGTAGTTGGGACGGTTCTTAGTGTGTGTAGAAGTGTGGGCTTAGACTTTAAGAGGCAGTCCATAATTGGCTGTCATAGATTGAAAAAACGGAACAATCGTCCTTCGGCTGGTATTGTCGTGAAGTTTTTGTGCCGAGATGATGCGGAAGCCTTGCTACAAAAGCGGAAAGTTAAGCACAACTTGAACACTGAGCATATCGGCATTGGTGGGCAAGCGATGCCGATCTATATCAATCGGTCGATGACTGAGAGGCGGAGGCAGCTGTTCGCCAAGGCTAAGAAACTGCAGCGAGATAAGGGTTTCAGATACGTTTGGGCTGATAGAAACGGAACATTGAAGATAAGGCCGACCGAAGGAGGCAGAATATTCGTTGTCAACTCGGAGGAGGACTTGCGGTGCTTTCAGGCTGATAGCGCTGGCAACGGAGGCTCCGATGGGTGCACCGACAATCGCTCTACTGATAAGTGATAACGCTTCCTAAAGATTGACCATCCCATTGCTATCTTTTGAATAGTCGAATTTTATAATGCAGTTTTGATTTATCATCTTGAACATTATTTTTCCACTTGTTGAATTTTTTATGATTTTCATTTATTTATTATTATTTATTTTTATTGAGGCCTCTTTATTATCCTGATTAATCTATTTATAATTCTGAATTACCCTTTTAGGACTGATTAATTTATTATTCAAGTGAAGTACGTTACATCTATGAACAGGTAACACATAAAACTGAGTTTCAATATAAATTAAAAAGACTAATATTATGCCCTGATAGTCTTTTAATATTATGTACGAAGTTTAATATTACCTTATATTATAAACAATTAATTTTTGTCTAATATGTCTATAATATCTTGTATAAATTGTCTCTGGTTATTTGTTTTGTTTTTAGGCATATTTCATATTAGAAAGGTGCAACAACAAGATAATTTTGTTCTGCTTATGCTTCAAAATTTATTCCTGTCTAATGGGCATTTCATTTTCAGTTGAGTAATGGAGTTAAAGATTTTTTCCTTTTCATAGATTTTTTCTAAGTTCAGTGATCACATCTTAATATTTTTTTTTGTTTTTATTTTAATTTGATTCTTATTTATTTTTTGTCATGATTGTACTTTTTTCTTTTATAATACTTTTAGTTAAATGCTAATTGAACAATTTCTATTGCTCTTTTGAATTTTGAGAAGGCGCGGCTGGTAGTGCGAGGTTTTATTTTTCTTTTTCATTTTTCATTCAATTTTTATTTTCAAAGAGAAAGAAAAACAAATTATTTTCATTTTTCTTTTTCCAATTTCCAATTCCCTTTTTTTCTTTTTTATGTCCATAAATTCCCATTCATCTATCTACTATCAAAATGTTAGAGGACTTCGTACCAAATCATTGCACTTCTACACATCATTGCTGAGTACCGATTACGATGTTATTGTTTTGACTGAGACTTGGTTACATAGTGGTATAAAGAGCTGTGAGCTTTTCGACGATCGCTATTCGGTTTATCGGAGTGACAGGGGTGGGGGTGATGGCCGTCTGAGGGGAGGTGGTGTGCTTATTGCAGTTAAGAGAACGTTGCAAGCTGTTCTGTGCGATGAACTCTCTAAAGAGTTCAACGAATATGACTCTGTCGCAATTAAAGTAAAGTTAAATGCAACCTATTGCTACATAAATGCCGTTTATTTTCCCCCTTCAACCCATTCAAATATTCTTCTCCAGTACGCTGAATACGTGGAATCTCTTAGTAATCTACTTAATGGTAATTTTATGATTATTGGAGACTTTAATTTACCAGAGATTTCCTCCTCCGATTATGATTTTTCTATTGGCTCAGTAAAAGCAAGAATTTTGTATAACTTGATGTCTTTTTATGACCTCAACTCTTATAGCTCAGTTGTAAATGAACTTGGTAGGACCCTAGACCTTGTTTTAAGTAATTTCCCCGTAAGCGTTGAAACGAATGATGATCCCCTCCTTCCTGAGGATGGCCATCATCCTGCATTGAGTGTTGATGCCTTGTATATTGCATTTTCTTCCGGGGTTAATCCAAATAATTCCCTAGAATCTCGTTATAATTATGCTAGAGGTGATTTTTTCAGGTTATATTGTCTCCTAAGAGACAGTTGCTGGGACTCCCTATTTCACTGCACTGATGTGGATAGTGCTGTGGATGAACTATATAAGAAAATCTATTATTGCATGGATGAATGTATTCCAAAGATAATAAGTAAGAGAAAGAGCAGTAAATATCCTCCATGGTTTACTCCTGATATTGTTCGTGATCTAAAAGCGAAAAATAGGTATTCACGGAAAAGAAGATCTTCTCCTTACTATGATAATCTTTTCAGAACGTTGCGAGCTTCACTCAAAGCTCGGATTTCCCTTGCATATGATAATTATATTGCGGGTATTCAGGCTGGCATCAGAAGTGACGTGAAACATTTTTGGAATTACATTAATACCAAGAGAAAGACATCATTTGTGGAGTCATCCATGACACTAAATGGGGAGTTCTTCACTGGTTCTAGCATTGCCGAGGGATTTGCTACTTATTTTCAATCTGTATATGAGGCTGATGCACCAATCGCCCCTGGAGGGCGTGAGAGAGGGCCGGAGGTGTCTGGGATGTCTGGATTGATTGTTGATTTAGGTACAGTGTCTGGTAATGAGATTATTACTGCTATAGGTGCTTTAAGATCTGGCTGCTCTGAGGGCCCCGATGCAATACCTACATTTATTGTTAAAGGCTGTGCGGATGTTCTAGTAGCTCCCCTGCACTTTATTTTTAATCTATCTGTGAAAACTGGCAAATTTCCTCTGAAGTGGAAAACTGCTAGAATTACCCCTGTTTTTAAGTCTGGTAAAAGAGCTGATATTAGTAATTTCAGACCAATTTCTATCTTAAATTGTTTTTCAAAAATATACGAAAAAGTTTTACATTCTAATATTTTTAAACAGGTCAAGAGCATCATTGCGGATGAGCAGCATGGTTTTTTACCTGGTCGTTCAACTGTCACTAACCTAATGACCTTTAGTGATAAAATATCTCAAGTTTTGGATGGGGGAGGCCGTGTAGATGTTATCTATACGGACTTATCCAAGGCTTTTGATACTATTAGTCATGGACTACTGTTGAAAAAGCTTAGGCGGATGGGTTTTAGTGATAATTTAGTGAACCTCCTGCAGAGTTATCTGCAATCAAGAATGCAGTTTGTTAAAATTCAAAATTTCAAATCCAAATCATTCATATGTGCATCTGGGGTACCTCAGGGTTCCAATCTTGGCCCACTTTTGTTCCTCTTGTTTATAAATGATGTCCCTACTATTATAAAGAATTCTTCCTGCCTGATGTACGCAGATGACGTCAAATTGTTCAGGGAGATCAAGAATGTAAATGATGGGCTTGCTTTACAGGGCGATATCAACAATTTTTACCAATGGTGTGAAACTAATGGTCTGAAGATAAATGTTACCAAATGTAAGTTCCTAAGTTTCAATCGCCAATTGAGACCGCACATTAATATTTACCACGTAAATAACAGGCCATTGGAACAGGTGACGAATTTCAAAGATCTTGGAGTGAATTTTTCTTCAGATTTTTCCTTCAATTCGCACATTGATTCAATAGCTGCTAGGGCCAACCAACAAATGGGGTTTATTCTGAGGACCTGTTCGCCCTTTAGTGATGTAGAGCCTTTGATTCTGATTTATAAGTCACTAGTGAGAAGCTTGCTAGAATATGCCTCAGAGATATGGAATCCATATCATATGGATAGAATAAATGTTCTAGAACGGCTTCAAAATAAGTTTTTAAGAATCATGTTCTATAAGAAATTTAATCGTTTTTGTCCGTTTGATTTCCCAACAGAGTCACTGAGAACTTTATTCCATATTACATCATTAAAAGTTAGGCGTGATGTTAGAGCACTTATTTTTCTTTTTGATCTCTTAAATAATGAAATTGATTCATCATACTTGCTATCTAAAATGAATATTTATATCTCACCTGTGGCTCGTCGATCTGAATTTTCTTTTCTGGTTCCTCGTTCCAGAACACTTAGAAATTACAATTCTCCTCTCAACAGAATTCAGAGAAGCTACAATAGTTTGTCCGGGCACCTAGATCTCTTCTGGTTCTCTCGCGCTAGATTCCGAAAAGCTCTATACAATGGTCTGGTCTGAGCATTGATATTGTGATCTGGTCTACATCGATCATTTTTCCATGTATGTGTGGGTGTGCATATGTTTTGGGACTTGGAACTCATTAATAAGTTATATTTTTGGTTATTTCATTCATTTAATACTTGTGTTATTAGAATTTTATATTTCCATTTTTGGACCTTCTATGAGTAGTATTTCGATGCTTTGTATTCATCTCATCTTTTCATATTATTTTTTTTTTTTTAATTATTGTATTTTTCCATATTATCATTTTGTACCTTATTACCATATGTAATAGGATAAATATTACCATTTGTACCTTATTTCTTTTTATGATTTTTTATAAGTTTTCTATATATTATATTTTAAGATTTTGCATTTTCTTGTAAAGGAGACATGTTTGGGGAAACCCGTTGTCTCCATTGTAAATGAATAAATAAATAAACAATAAAATGATTGATTTTTTAAAATTTTTATTTTGGGGGTTGATGATGCCCCCCCTCAATTTTTGGAAATTCGAGGGGGGGAATCGTTACAGTTTCGAATTCCCACTCAATCGACTCTGGAGATCCTAAAAAATCGCCTTGCACAGACGAACCATCGATTTTCGCAATAGGGGGCTCAGCCCCCTCATTTTTTTTGAAAACAATCTCAAGAGTCAAAATTTGAAAAATTCCCAACCAATTTGGGGCATGTGACAACTCTAAATTCCATCAGAAAGTTTCTAGGAGTTCCAGCAGGCATTGGGAAAATTATGGATTTTTCAAAATTTCCATTTTGGGGGTCGATGATGCCCCCTCAATTTTTGAAAAATTAAAATTTGAATCCAAGCTCAATCGACTAAGATAATCCTAAAACATCACCTTGCACAGACAAAACATCAATTTTGTCAATAGGGGGCCTGGCCCCCTCATTGTTTTAAGAAAATTTTCTAGAAAAAAAAGTGTGAAATCCCAGTCAAAACTGTCACAATTTCATGAATGATATCATTAGGAAGGAGACCAAAAATAACACACAGAAAAATTGATGTATAATGAAATTTTTTATTCAAGGGGGGCGTGGGGGGGACCCTCATATACAGTGCTGGTCATGAATCACATTTTCAGGTTTTTTTATGCTCAAAATAGAACTCAGCAGCCGAAAAAACATCAATCCCAGAAAATAAACCAAAAAAAGCAATGGAAGGGTGATTTTTTCAATTTTTGTCAATTTTGGCTCATTTTCCAGGATTTTTACAGCCAAGATATGACTTTCTCTGTATTTTTCACATCAGTTTTTGATATTGGAATCACTCAACCTTCCATCTATGCAGCTGATGATGTATCATGAACCCCGAAATTACATCCAGGGGGCACTCAAGGGGGGCTGTGTGGTATTTGGCAATTTTGAAAAATCTGCAGTTACACTGGATGGCATAATGATGTTTAAATATGTCAAAAAATGATTGAAAGTGATCTTAATGAAAGAGAAAAATAACACATATGAGAGATTCCACTTTGGGGGTTACCCAGGACCCCCTCAATTCTTCCAGCTTTTCAATGGTTAATTTTATAGCAAAGTCAAGAGGAACAATCTTACCCAGCACATTGAAATAATGCTATTCATAATATGATAACTCTATGAGATAATAGATGAGGAATATTAGGGCATTTTTTTTTGATTTTTTTAAATTCTGGTCAAGGAAAATTTTGACTCTCACAATTTGGCAGCCAAAAAAATATTACATATGAGATATTCTGCTCTGGGGGCCACCCAGGACCCCCTCAATTTTTCCACCTTTTCAATTGTTTTTTTTATAGGAAAGTCAAACTTGACTATAATCTTATAATATATTCTTTTTCAACCAACAATGGTATCTTAGAATGTGAGGGATATTACATATTTCTCTGGATATATTTTAATGTTCAACACTGTCCTAGAATGTTATAGATGTAATCTATCTACCAAAATATCATATTGGAACCATCAATAATTGCTATTTCCAATAAAATATGAATTGGAAATGTTTTCATTCGTTAGAGATATTGTTTCTTCTTGTTAGATCTTATCATTAAATTCTGGATTAATCAAAATTAACAATATTTGATTAATAGCTTTATGAAATATGAATTATGAAATAATTATAACCAAATAATTGTATCAGTTGTAGTTATATTAGTACCAGACTTAAATCAGTTGAAAAGTTGTACTCAAATTATAACATTATTATTTCAAAATCAGCTCGCTCAACCTCTTCAATTCTTGCCTTATCTCAACCTTCATGATGGAACAAACAATCAATCTTCTGCCATAGAATGCATATAATGCTTCCACTATTTGACAAAATGCTCACCTACAGCTCTGTATTGAGATATACTTCCTGGATTATCCTATAATGATAAAACGTCACAATGGAGAATTCTTAACTCACTCTTGAGTCTGGACTTGTGACTTCTAATTTCAATAAATATGCAGGCTCTTCAATTCTATCACAAATTTCATTTAGAATTAATTATCACATGAGTATTGTCATTGCATCAGTTGAAAGATACTGCACATGTTATGAGTTTCAAATAATATAAATTATGATAATTCAGATTCTCAGGTTGGCAACAACTTATATTCAAAGTGAATTCTCAAAACAACAAACAAAGCTGTTGCTGTATCTTGTTTTGTACATGGTTAAGAATATTGATCATTCTCTTCCCAGTTTTCTACACTGTGTTCAGAATGATATATAATTTCTTGTCAGTTTATTGACTCTGATATCTACATATTCAGTAATTATTTACACCGGACATATATATGCACCAAATATATATATTTAATTGCCACATATTCTTCAGTGGTTGATATCTACAGATTCTTCGGTGGTTTTTAACTGCTGTATCATAGCTTGAGGTTGGTATTTAGAAAAAAAAAACACTTTAGCGCGGAGGCTAACTAACCTACTCTACCCTACTGGAACCTATACAGTTCGCTACCCGAACCTATACAGTTGCACCCTACTCAACCTACTCTACATATCCCACACTACCTAACCTACACTACCTCACAAATGCTACATGAGCCATCTTACCTAACCTACCCAACCTAATTTCTGCAACCTAACCACCCAACCTCACCAATCCAATCCAACTACCCAACTCTATCCAGCCTATTCCACCTAAACATGCTTGATCCATTCTAACAAACAAACCCCACATAACCCATCCCACTTTACCAAAACTCCTCTTCCTAAACACCTATCCCACCCTACCTAACCTACTCTACTTAACCCACCCACCCTACCTAACCTGCTCATGATTGGGCAGGTGAAGCCCGTCCCCCAGCCGGAGCGCTAAGTGTAGAGGCTCCTACCCAACACTATACAGTCATAAAAGACGATTGAGCAGGCGAAGCCCGCCTCCCAGCCGGAGCGTGAAGCGCGGAGACTGCTAACCCACCCCAAATATGGGTGCAGGGAGCGAATCAGCCGTATCCGTATACCTAATCCACCATTCCTAAACTATCCTACCTAATCAACTCTTCCTAATCACCTATCACACCCTACCTAACCAACTCTACCTAACCTACTCTACCTCTACTACTCTACCCTACTGAACTCGACTATATCCATCTCACCCCACTTAACCTACTCTACCTAACTCACCTCATATGAACTACCCTAACTAACCTACCCTAACTAACCTACCCTAACTAACCTACCCTAACTAACCTACCCTAACTAACCTACACTAACTCACCTACTCTACCTAATCAATTATCCCACCCTACCTAGCCTACTCCATCTAATCCACCCTACCTAAACTACCCAACCTAACCTACTTGGGCGAAGCCCGCCATCCAGCCAGAGCGCAAAGCGTGGAGGCTGCTACCCAACAGAGTACAGTCATAAAAGGTTATTGAGCGGGCAAAGCCCACCTTCCAGCCTGAGCACGAAGCGCGGAGGCTGCTGACTCACCCCAAATAGGGGTGCAGGGGGCGAAGCCCCCGCCGAGCTTGAAGCGTGAGTTATATATATACTATAGCCGGAGCGTCTGAAAACCTCCTGACAAGGTTGGTTGTTTTGGTGGTTGATGCTCTATGAGATTCGATTGACAAGTGGTTGAAACCAAAGGAATAATTATGATATCTGGAAATTTTCTATTTTGGGGGTTCCAGGACCCCCCCAATATTTTCAACTTTTGAACAGCACATTTCTCAGCAAAGTTCAAGATAACTTTTTTGTTCAGCGCTCCTACATTACTAGATTGCTAGAATAAAATTTCGACCTGGTTGGGTTTGGTGCGGGGGGGAGCTTAATTTTCAATGATTTTTCCATGATGAAAAATTTGAAAAATTCCCAGCCAAACTGGGGCATCTGACAATACCAACTCCTATCAGGATGTCTCTAGGTGTCTCAGCAGGCATTGGGAAAATTATTGATTTTTCAAAATTTTCATTTTGTGGGTCAATGATGCCCCCCTCAATTTTTGGAAAATTGAGGGGGGGAATAGCAACAGTTTCGAATCTCAGCTCAATCGACTCAGAAGATACCAAAAAATCGCCTCGCACAGACAAAACATAGATTTTTTCAATAGGGGGCCCGGCCCCCTCATTTTTTTGAAAAAAATTTTCAGAAAAAAAAGTGTTAAATTCCCAGCAAGAACTGTGAATCCTATAATCCTTTGAATTAAATCGTTGGCAAGAGGACCAAGAATAACTCACAGAAAAACTGTCAAAAAACAAATCTCACAATTCTAGGGGGGCGTTGTGGGGACCCCCATATACAGTGCTGGTTATGAATCACACTTACAGGTTTTTTTATGCTCAAAATCGAATTCAGCAGTCGATTTTACAAAATTTCCATTCTTAGGGTCAATGATGCTGCCCTTAATTTTTGGAAAATTGAGGGGGAGAATTGCTACAGTTTCGAATTCCAACTCAATCAACTCTGGAGATCCTTAAACATTGCCTTGCACATTTCTCACCAAAGTGCAAAAGAAATCTTTTGTTCAGTGACTCAAGATTTTTTGAAATTCCCATGTCAAAAATTGAACCCAGCCTATACTCTACCTGGCCTACCAGACCAATCTCACCAACCCTACCCTATCTATCCTACTTTACCCAACCTACCTATTCAACACTCTATCAGTCAATCTACTCCACCTACCCCATCTTAGCCACCCTACATAAATTATGCTATTCAACCCACTCTATTGCACCCTACTTAAACTACTCTACCTACACCACCCTACCCAACCAACTCAACCTAAGCCACCTTACCTGAAATAATCTTCCTAAACTATTCAACCTAATCTTGACAATCAAACCTACCCGACCCAATATAACCTACTTTATCTACCCTCCCTAACCCACCTTATCAAAAAATACTACTCAACCTAAGCCACCCTACCATAACTAACCTTCCTAGACTATTTAACCCAATCTTGACACCCTAACCTACCCTACCCAAGATAATCTACTCAATCTACTTGACCTAATCCACATAACCTTAGCCATCCTACCTAACCAACTCTCCCTAATCACCTATCCCACCCTACCTTACCTACTCTACCTAACCTACTCTACCTAACCCACCCAACATAAACTACCATACCACACATACCTGGGCGGGCGGAGCCCGCCTCCCAGCCGGAGCATGAAGCGGTGAGGCTGCTACTCACCCCTGTACAGTTATACAGTGTATGGGGGTGCAGAGGGCGAAGCCCCCGCTGAGCGCAAAGCACAAGTAAATATATACTAAAGCTGGAGCATTTGTAAACCTCCTGACAAGGGTGGTTGTAGTGGTGGTTGGTGCTCTGTTGAATTCGATTGACAAGTGGTTGAAATCATAGGAATAATTATGATATATGAGAATTTCTCATTTTGGGGGGCTCCTGGACCCCCCCCCCGAAATTTTCAACTCTTGAACCACACATTTCTCAGTGAAGTGCAAGGGAACTTTTTTGTTCAGCGCCACAACATTACTAAATTCCAAAAAAAAAATTTCGACTGGGTTGCAGGGGTTGCGGGGGGAACAGAATTTTCATCCATTTTTTTGCAATAAAAAATTTTAAAAATTCCCAACCAAACAGGGGCATGTGACAATACTAACTTTCATCAAAAAGTCTGTAAGAGTACTAGCAGGCATCAGGAAAATGATTGATTTTTCAAAATTTTTATTTTGGGGGTTGATGATGCCCCCCCTCAATTTTTGGAAATTCGAGGGGGGGAATCGTTACAGTTTCGAATTCCCACTCGATCGACTCTGGAAATCCTAAAAAATCGCCTTGCACAGACGAACCATCGATTTTCGCAATAGGGAGCTCGGACCCCTCATTTTTTTGAAAACAATCTCAAGAGTCAAAATTTGAAAAATTCCCAGCCTAACTGGGGCATGTGACAACTCTAAATTCCATCAGAAAGTTTCTAGGAGTTCCAGCAGTCATTGGGAAAATTATGGATTTTTCAAAATTTCCATTTTGGGGGTCAATGATGCCCCCTCAATTTTTGAAGAATTAAAATTTGAATCCAAGCTCAATCGACTAAGAAAATCCTAGAACATCACCTTGCACAGACAAAACATCGATTTTGTCAATAGGGGGCCTGGCCCCCTCATTGTTTTAAGAAAATTTTCTAGAAAAAAAAGTGTGAAATCCCATTTAAAACTGTGAATATCACAATTTCATGAATGATATCATTAGGAAGGAGACCAAAAATAACACACAGAAAAATTGATGAATAATGAAATTTTTGATTCAAGGGGGGCGTGGAGGGTACCCTCATATACAGTGCTGGTCATGGATCACATTTTCAGGTTATTTTATGCTCAAAATAGAATTCAGCAGCCGAAAAAACATCAATCCCAAAAAATAAACCAAAAAAAAGCAATAGGGGGGGTGGAAGGGTGATTTTCCATTTTTGTCATTTTTGACTCATTTTCCAAGATTTTTTTAGCCAATAATTGACTGTCTCTCTATTTTTCACATCAGTTTCCAATGTTAAAATCACTCAACCTGCCGTCTATGCTGCTGATAGTGTATCAGAAACCCAAAAATTACATCCAGCGGGTACTCGAGGAGGGCTGTGTGACTTTTGGCAATTTTGAAAAATCTGCAGTTACACTAGACAGTATAATGATGTTATCATAAGTCAAAAGATGATAAAAAGTGATCTGAGAAAATTAAAAAAATAAAACATATGAGATATTCTACTTTGGGGGCTACCCAGGCCTTCCTCAATTTTTCCACCTTTTCAATGGTTAATTTTATAGCAAAGTCAAGAGGAACAATCTTATCCAGCACATGAAAATGAGGTCATTCATCATCTTAATCGAATCAGAAGATCCCAAAACATTGCCTCGCACAGAAGAACCATTGATTTTTCCAATAGGGGGCCCGGCCCCCTCATTTTTTTTTTAAATTTCAGAAAAAAGTGTCAAATTCCATGCAAAAACTGTGAATCCTATAGCTCATTGATGGTATCATTGGAGAGAGGACCAAGAATAACCCACAGAAAAACTATCAAATAACAAATTTCCCAATTCTATGGGGGTATGTGGGGGACCCTCATATACAGTGCTGGTTATGAATCACACTTACAGGTTTTTTTATGCTCAAAATCGACTCAGAAAGTCCTAGATTTTTTTAATTTTTGTCAATTTTGGCTCATTTTCCAGGATTTTTACAGCCAAGATATGACTTTCCCTGTATTTTTCACATCAGTTTTTGATATTGGAATCACTCAACCTTCCATCTTTGCAGCTGATGATGTATCATAAACCCCGAAATTACATCCAGGGGGCACTCAAGGGAGGCTGTGTGGTTTTTGGCAATTTTGAAAAATCTACAGTTACACTGGACGGCATAATGATGTTTAAATATGTCAAAAAATGATTGAAAGTGATCTTAATGAAAGAAAAAAATAACACATATGAGAGATTCTACTTTGGGGGTTACCCAGGACCCCCTCAATTCTTCCAGCTTTCCAATGGTTAATTTTATAGCAAAGTCAAGAGGAACAATCTTACCCAGCACATTGAAATAAGGCTATTCATAATTTATGATAACTCTATGAGATAATGGATGAGGGATATTGGGGCATTTATTTGATTTTTTTAAATTCTGGTCAAGGAAAATTTTGACTCTCACAATTTGGCAGCCAAAAAAATATTACATATGAGATATTCTGCTCTGGGGGCCACCCAGGACCCCCTCAATTTTTCCACCTTTTCAATTGTTTTTTTTTATAGGAAAGTCAAACCTGACTATAATCTTATATTATATTCTTTTTCAACCAACAATGGTATCTTAGAATGTGAGGGATATTACATATTTCTCTGGATATATTTTAATGTTCAACACTGTCCTAGAATGTTATAGATGTAATCTATCTACCAAAATATCATATTCGAACCATCAATAATTGCTATTTCCAATAAAATATGAATTGGAAATGTTTTCATTCGTTAGAGATATTGTTTCTTCTTGTTAGATCTTATCATTAAATTCTGGATTAATCAAAATTAACAATATTTGATTAATAGCTTTATGAAATATGAATTATGAAATAATTATAACCAAATAATTGTATCAGTTGTAGTTATATTAGTACCAGACTTAAATCAGTTGAAAAGTTGTACTCAAATTATAACATTATTTTAAAATCAGCTCGCTCAACCTCTTCAATTCTTGCCTTAACTCAACCTTCATGATGGAACAAACAATCAATCTTCTGCCATAGAATGCATATAATGCTTCCACTATTTGACAAAATGCTCTCCTACAGCTCTGTATTGAGATATACTTCCTGGATTATCCTATAATGATCAAATGTCACAATGTAGAATTCTCAACTCACTCTTGAGTCTGGACTTGTAACTTCTAATTTCAATAAATATGCAGGCTCTTCAATTCTATCACAAATTTCATTTAGAATCAAATCAGCTCACTCAACCTTTTGAATTAAAATCAGCTCGCTCAACCTCTTTAATTCTAGCCCTAACTCAACCTTCATGATGGAACAAACAATCAATCTTACGCCATGGAATGCATATGATGCTTCCACTATTTAAAAAAATGCTCACCTACAGCTCTGTATTGAGATATACTATCCAGATTACTCTATAATGATCAAATGTCACAATGGAGAATTCTTAACTCACTCTTGAGTCTGGACTTGTAGCTTCAGATTTCAATAAATATGCAGGCTCTTCAATTCTATCACAAATTTCATTTAGAATTAATTATCACATGAGTAATGTAATTGCATCAGTTGAAAGCTGCAGATGTTATGAGTTTCAAATAATATAAATTATGATAATTCAGATTCTCAGGTTGGCAACAACTTATATTCAAAGTGAATTCTCAAAACAACAAACAAAGCTGTTGCTGTATCTTGTTTTGTACATGGTTAAGAATATTGATCATTCTCTTCCCAGTTTTCTACACTGTGTTCAGAATGATATATAATATCTTGTCAGTTTATTGACTCTGATATCTACATATTCAGTAATTATTTACACCGGACATATTTTTACCATATATATATATATATATATATATATTATATATATATATATAATATATATATATATATATATATATATATATATATATATAATATATATATATATATATATATATTATATATATATATATATTATATATATATATATATATATATATAATTGCCACAAATTCTTCAGTGGTTGATATCTACAGATTCTTTGGTGGTTTTCAACTGCTGTGTCATAGCTTAAGGTTGGTATTTAGAAAAAAAACACTTTAGCGCGGAGGCTAACTAACCTACTCTACCCTACTGGAACCTATACAGTTCGCTACCCGAACCTATACAGTTGCACCCTACTCAACCTACTCTACATATCCCACACTACCTAACCTACACTACCTCACAAATGCTACATGAGCCATCTTACCTAACCTACCCAACCTAATTTCTGCAACCTAACCACCCCACCTCACCAATCCAATCCAACTACCCAACTCTATCCAGCCTATTCCACCTAACTATACTTGATCCATTCTAACAAACAAACCCCACATAACCCATCCCACTTTACCAAAACTCCTCTTCCTAAACACCTATCCCACACTACCTAACATACTCTACCTAACCCACCCACCCTACCTAACCTGCTCATGATTGGGCAGGTGGAGCCCATCCCCCATCCGGAGCGCTAAGTGTGGAGGCTCCTACCCAACACTATACAGTCATAAAAGACGATTGAGTGGGCGAAGCCTGCCTCCCAGCCGGAGCGTGAAGCGTGGAGACTGCTAACCCACCCCAAATAGGGGTGCAGGGAGCAAATCCACCGTATCCGTATACCTAATCCACCATTCCTAAACTATCCTACCTAATCAACTTTTCCTAATCACCTCAACAAGGGCGAGCTAAACCAAAGGACCGACCCATCATAGTACGACTCTGCAGCTACCGGACCAGGAAGATGATCTTCGACGCTAAGAGGAAGCTGAAGGGTTCCGGCGTCACCATTCGCGAGGATCTGACTGCAGAGCGTCTCAAGATCCTCAACGCTGCGGTCGACCGTCATGGGCATAGGAATGTCTGGTCATTGGACGGGAGGATCAAGATCTCTATCGGCGAGGGAGGATCCAAGAGGGTCCACACAGTCGAGAGGATGACCGACCTTCAAAAAATAAAGGTAAATTAAATCATTTCAGGATTCGATGACTAAGGTGCCCTTCACTACAATAATAGGAAATTCGTATTAATACATTTCACAGTAGATATACCTTGGCATTTTTCATGAGCTGGCTTTCTGTTCTATAAATGAATCTTTCCACTGCTATTTATGATTATATATGAGGCAATTATTTCAAACTAAGGAGATCCACATTTGTTAATACTGATTGATAATTTATCTTGATATTAATTCCCAAAACTACGTTCAATGCATCAACTACTATACTCCAGAGGGTACTTAGAGAATCATTATCTCTATTCTTACTAATAATTATTACATCTCTTACCAAAATTATTTCCATAATTAAAAAACTCATCTAAAATAATCTAGCACTTTCTCGATCGTCTTCTCTACTTCTTATTTTTTCTTTCTCGTTTCTCTTCTTGATCTTATATTTATAATGATTACTTGAATATTGTTGTTTGCGATGATGATTATTATTCTTTTCTATTCTTCTTCTCCTTCTTCTTCGTCTTCTTCTTCTTCTTCTTCTTCTTCTTCTTCTTCTTCTTCTTCTTCTTCTTTTTCTTCTTCTTTTTCTTCTTCTTCTTCTTCTTCTTTTTCTTCTTCTTCTTCTCTTCTTCTTCTTCTTTTTCTTCTTCTTCTTTTTCTCTTCTTCTTCTTCTTCTTCTTCTTCTTCTTCTTCTTCTTCTTCTTCTTCTTCTTCTTCTTTTTCTTCTCTTCTTCTTCTTCTTCTTCTTTTTTTTTTCTTCTTCTTTTTCTTCTTCTTCTTCTTCTTCTTCTCTTCTTCTTCTTCTTCTTCTTCTTCTTCTTCTTCTTCCTTCTTCTTCTTCTTCTCTTCTTCTTCTCTTCTCTTCTTCTTCTTCTTCTCTTCTTCTTCTTATTCTTCTTCTTCTTCTTCTTCTCTTCTTCTTCTTCTTCTTCTTCTTCTTCTTCTTCTTCTTCTCTTCTTCTTCTTCTTCTTCTTCTCTTTCTTTTCCTTTTCTTCTTTTTCTTCTCTCCTTGATTAATTCAAGATCACAATACGATGTTCTATTTCTTATTCTATAGTTCAGTTTCATAAGTTCTTCGCAATTTGTGCACATTCCTTCTTTCTCTTCTTTTCTTCCCTATTATTATCATTATTTTCCCTGTGATTTTTCTACTAGCTATCCAGCATGTTCAAATGTTTATTTCTCTTCCTATATCTATTTATCTTTCTACCTTTTCTCTTTCTATCTGATTACCTTCTACTAATATCCATATATTATATTATAATATCCATATATTTATCCATATAATATTCGATTCTATCCCACATTAAATCATATTATTCCTCTTCAATTTTATGCGAATATTATTCATTATCAGTTGTATTATGTATCATTCCTCTATTGATAACCTTCTTCAAAGATTTTTCGTTTTTCTGCTGGCTTCTTCTTCTCTTTTTCAGTTTTTACTGGATCCCATTCCGCTCTATCTCCACCATGAACACGATCTTCCACTACTGGATTTCATCTCTCTCTATCTCCACTTGGACTCGATTTTCCACCACTGGATTCCATCTCTCTCTGTCTCCACTTGGACTCGATCTTCCACTACTGGATTCCTTCTCGCTCTACCTCCACTTGGACCCGATTCTTCCACTACTGGATACCTACTTGCTCTATCTCCACTTGGACCAGATCTCCCACTACCAGTTCTTCCTCAATCTTCATCTTATTCACCATTAGGATTATTCATCACTGAAACTCCACACATCTACATCTTATTGTGTTTAGTGAATTTTTGAACTAGTGCTTTAAATAGTGAAGGGAGCCGAACTGTCAAGGCATACTGAATGCACTCGAATCAAGAGACTTTTTCATTTAGGTTAAGTTTTATCAGTTTCATCCCCATTTTCCCCGTCTTGTGTCGTTCTGAGGTCGGTTCACGATTGGTCTGCTGCTTCCGTGATGCCTCTCACTGACACGTCAGCTCGCTCGCCCTCAAGTAGGTATGATTATTTCAATAATAGTAATAATGACGCAGGTATGTTTCTAGCAAATAAGCTCCACTCTTTCAAAAAACTTTTCAAGGCTGCTCACCTTAACGTACAATCCCTCAGTTGCCACATTGATGAACTCAGAGCAATCTTCCGTTTTCAGGACTTCAATATAATCGGAATTTCCGAATCATTTTTGAAGCCTAGTATTTCATCAAATTTTGTTGCATTGCCTGGATATAATCTTTTCCGGAATGATAGATTAAATAAAGCTTGTGGAGGTGTAGCAATTTATGTGAAAGATGGTATCAAAACAAAAGTTTTAATCACATCTAAACAAGAGTATTGTTCCAGACCAGAGTTTATGCTACTTGAATTATCCTTATCTAGTAATGATAAATTACTCGTTGGTATCTGTTATCGCCCACCAAAAATAGGTTATTTCACAGATTTCGAAAATGCCTTGCTTTCTCTTATGCCTTGTTATAACCGTATACTAGTTATGGGGGATATGAACACTGACTTGAACATGACGAATCGTAACTTTGACTACTTTCAACTGACTACAATTTTCCAATGCCTAAACATGACTATTTTACCCCTCGATCCAACTCATCATACTAATGAATCAGACACACTCATTGATCTTCTCATTGTTAGTGATCCCAATGAGGTTGTTCAAGCAGGCCAAATCTCAGTCCCAGCTATTTCCAGACATGATTTGATCTACTATGTACTTTCCCATAAGATACCCAAGCCAGAACAGAAAATTATCACTTATAGAGACTTCAAAAACTTTGATGAAGCCGCCTTCCTGACTGATGTGGCTCAGACTCCATGGCATCAAATTGAAGCATTACCCTCAGTTGATGACATGGTCAAGACTTTCGAGAATTGGACTTTGACTTTGTATGACAAACATGCACCTTATGTGACAAGGAGGATCAATAGAAAACGACGAGTACCGTGGATGACTGAAGACATACTTAAGATGATGTGACGTAGAGACAAAGCACATAGAAAATTCAAAAAGACATTTGACTTGGACAGTTTGATAGAGTATAGGAGCCTTAGAAATAGGGTTAAACAGGAATTACGGAACTCAAAGATTAGGTACTTGAATTCGTTTATGACAAACAATAGACAAGACTCTAAATCACTTTGGCAGGGAATAAAAGAATTCGGGCTTGGCAAACAGAAATCGAATCCACAAATTGACTTACCATTGAATAATATAAATGACCATTTCGTTTCACACTCTAACCAACGCGACGAAGTTGTCATTGCTAATCATATCGATGATCTTGAAGAGCAGGTTACAAACTTAGATTTACCAATCACTGATCAATTTCATTCCTATCCAATCTCAGAAGAAGATACTTTCAGAGCAATTCAACGTATTCATAGTAATGCTACGGGTGTAGACAAAATTCCTATTAAATTTATCAAGAAGATGTTATTTGCTGTTTTACCAACCATTACATACATTTTCAACAAGTCACTTGAAGAAGGCATTTTCCCTGAAAACTGGAAGTTTGCTCTGGTTCGCCCTCTAAATGAAGTTCCATCACCCAATAAAGTTGAGGATTTTAGACCAATCATGGTATTTTACCTGCATTGTCCAAAGTGCTAGAAAGACTCATTCATGCTCAAGTTGTAAAATTTCTAGACAACAATAGTAAGCTTCATAACTTTCAATCAGGCTTTAGAAAATTCCATTCAACTGAGACAGCTCTGCTTCGTGTCACTGATGATATAAGGTTAGCTATGGACCAAAGAAAATGCACCATCCTCACCCTATTTGATTTTTCTAAAGCATTTGATACTGTTGATCATACAGTCCTTCTGAATAAGTTGGCTATTCTTGGTTTCAGTCACAACTCGTTAGTTTGGTTTAAATCCTATCTATCAGGTAGGAAACAATGTGTATCTGTCGGTGACAAAAAGTCAACTTGGAAAAACGTTATGCATGGAGTACCACAAGGTTCAATTCTAGGCCCTCTCCTCTTCACTTTGTATGCTAATGACCTTTCTTCCATTATCAAATTCTCCAGTTTCCATACTTATGCAGACGACCTTCGAATCTATTCAAGCTGTCACATAACAAAAATTAATGAAACAGATGGAATAATGAATCAGGATATCAATTCGATAGTGGAATGGACAAAGAAAAATGGCCTTAAGCTTAATCCCATCAAAACACAACCCATTATAATTGGATATTCTCGTCTTATGAACAATATTGACCTTGAATCGATTCACAAAATTGGTGTAGACGGTAATGACATTCCTTACTGTAGCTCAGTTTAGGCATCATTATGAATGATACTCTTGACTGGTCAGAACAAGTGAACAAAACTTGTAAAAAGGTATTCTCAGCCATGCATGCATTGAAGAAAATGCACGATATCCTCCCTAGAAACATTGATTTATTATTGGTTCAATCTCTCATCTTCCCACATTTAATGTATTGTAATTCTATTCTTAACGATATGCAAGTCACTCTGAATGATAAACTACAGCGTTGCCGAAATTATTGTCTACATTTCATCTACTCTCTCCAACGCTATGATCATATCACCCCAGCCCACATTGCTAGTTCAACATTAAAGCTTCCCGATCAGAGGCTTTTTCGAATAGTCAAGCTTGTTAGAGATATCTTGAAATACAGTAATCCGAACTATTTTAAAGATGATTTCAAATTTGTCTCTGAAGGTAGGAGGATAGATGCTTCACATACTAGAACCGGAGAAAGTACTTTAAGGATACCCAATCATCGAACTACTATTTTCACAAAATCCTTCTCAGTCAGGCCCTGTCGTGCATGGAATGCACTTCCTGTTTCTATCAGGTCTATCGAGAGCCGAGCGAGCTTCAACCTGACTTTAAAAGAACATATTTTGGAACAAATGACTGAAACTGTCCGGCCCTAGAACGATCACATGACAACCATCCCTCACCCATTCCACCAATATAAACCTTTAAACCATGTTATAGAACGAATTGTATATATATATATATTATATATATATATATATATATATATATATTATAAACTCATGTTATTTCAATTATCCACTGCACACTGCTGTATATTACTGAAATTTGATAACCCTGATCTACTTTCAGCCTACTTCATTTCATTAATCAATTATTTGATCTTATCTACCTATATAATTATTTTACTTTATCAATTTTCTTTTTTTTTTCTCTTCAATATTCATATTGATTAAAACTTTTACAATATTTCCATTAATAAATAAATCCTTAGTTTAAATAACGAAATTAACGTTTTGGTAGAGAGTTAGTGGGGAGGATATTTTTAATATTCTTCCCAAAGAATGGACATTGATATGTCCAAAGCTCTGCCAATTTATGTAGATGCATAACAATATGATTATTTTCCATAGTTATTATATTACAAATTGCTTTTTCATATCATATACAGTTCAATAGTTATTTTCTTAGTCTATATTATGTAAATTCATCTATAATTTTGCTGTATCGTAAGCTATTGTATATAAACACATGTATAAGCCAGTATTCATTGTAATGTACATAAATAAAGTACTCAATCAATCAATCAATCAATCACACCCTACCTAACCAACTCTACCTAACCTACTCTACCTCTACTACTCTACCCTACTGAACTCAACTATATCCATCTCACCCCACTCAACCTACTCTACCTAACTCACCTCATATGAACTACCCTAACTAACCTACCCTAACTAACCTACCCTAACTAACCTACTCTACCTAATCAATTATCCCACCCTACCTAGCCTACTCTATCTAATCCACTCTACCTAAACTACCCAACTTGGGCGAAGCCCGCCATCCAGCCAGAGCGCAAAGCGTAGAGGCTGCTACCCAACAGAGTAAAGTCATAAAAGGTGATTGGGCAGCCCAGGCGAAGCCCGCAGCCCAGCCAGAGTGCAAAGTGCAGAGGCTGCTAACCCACCCCAAATAGGGGTGCAGGGAGTGAATCCACCGTATCTGTATACCTAATCCACCATTCCTAAACTATCCTACCTAATCAACTCTTCCTAATCACCTATCACACCCTACCTAACCAACTCTACCTAACCTACTCTACCTCTACTACTCTACCCTACTGAACTCAACTATATCCATCTCACCCCACTTAACCTACTCTACCTAACTCACCTCATATGAACTACCCTAACTAACCCACCCTAACTAACCTACTCTACCTAATCAATTATCCCACCCTACCTAGCCTACTCTATCTAATCCACCCTACCTAAACTACCCAACTTGGGCGAAGCCCGCCATCCAGCCAGAGTGCAAAGCTTGGAGGCTGCTACCCAACAGAGTACAGTCATAAAAGGTGATTGGGCAGGCGAAGCCCGCAGCTCAGCCAGAGCGCAAAGTGCAGAGGCTGCTAACCCACCCCAAATAGGGGTGCAGAGCTTCACACCGAGCATAAAGCGCGAGTTTTATATATACTATAGCCGGAGTGTCTGAAAACCTCCTGACAAGGGTGGTTGTTTTGATGGTTGATGCTCTATTGTATTCGATTGACAAATGGTTGAAACCATAGGAATAATCATGATATCTGAAAATGTTCTATTTTTGGGGGCTCCAGGACCCCCCCAATATTTTCAACTTTTGAACTGCACATTTCTCAGCAAAGTTTAAGTGAACTTTTCTGTTCAGCGCCCTCACATTACTAGATTGCTGGGATAAAATTTCGACCGGGTCGGGTGGTGTGTGGGGGGGAGCTTAATTTTCGATGATTTTTGCATGATGGAAAATTTGAAAAATTCCCAGCCAAACTGGGGCATCTGACAATACCAACTTCCATCAGGATGTCTCAAGGTGTCTTAGCAGGCATTGGGAAAATGATTGATTTATCAAAATTTTCATTTTGTTGGTCAATGATGCCCCCTCAATTTTTGGAAAATTGAGGAGGGGAATAGCTACAGTTTCGAATCCCAGCTCAATCGACTCAGAAGATACCAAAACATCGCCTCGCACAGACGAAACATCGATTTTTTCAATAGGGGGCCCGGCCCCCTCATTTTTTTGAAAAAAATTTCAGAAAAAAAGTGTGAAATTCCCAGCAAAAACGGTGAATTCTATAATCTTTTGAATAATATCATTGGAAAGAGGACCAAAAATAACCCACGGGAAAACTGTCAAATAACAAATTTCAAAATTCCAGGGGGGCGTGGGGGGAACCCCCATATACAGTGCTGGTTATGGATCACACTTACAGGTTCTTTCATGCTCAAAATCAAATTCAGCAGTCAAAAAAAACATCAGTCTTGCAGGAACTAATCATGAAAATAAATAGAGGGGGATGCAAGGGCGATTTTTCAATTTTGTCAATTTTGCCTCATATTCAAGGATTTTTGCAGTCATGAATTGATGGTCTATGTATTTTTTATATCAGTTCTCAATGTTGGAATTGCATAACCTGCCATCTCTGCTGCTAGTGTATCATCAATCCGTATATTAAATCCTGGGGGCCCTCGGGGGGGGGGGGGGGGGGGGCTGTGTGATTTTTGGCAATTTAATAAAATCTGAAGTCACACCGAACTGTCAGTATCGCGTTAGCTCTCATACAGTGCAGACGTACTCGTAGTGTAGTGCAGTAGAAGTAGTGAGTCAGCAGTTGATTGTTCACGGTATTTAAGTGGAACAAAACATTGCATCAAATTTCGGTTAAAATCCGCCGTCTTTATGCAATCGAAGTGACCTACTTTCGCGCGGCCTTCAATTTTCGTTCGCGCTCGCGTTTCCGCGATCGTGAGTGAGTACGAGGGCTTTTCGAAAAGTATGTTCGCAAATTATTGACTATGGCTACGTCAAGTGGAAAATTGTTGAAACTACCCAGTTTTCTTGCCCCGGAGTTTGAAGAGCAAGAAGACGAGGAAAGCAACATCGAGAACATGGACACCACCAAACCATCAGAGATCCAGTGTTCACCGGATCGTTATATTAAATCAAATAAGCTCCATTCAGCCACCGAGCATGCACTCTTCATCGCCTGGAAGGAGTCGGATGAGAAGAGAAAGCAGCTAGAGAAGAGCAACGTAGAACTTCAGCGGAGAATTGAAGACTTGGAATTGCGATTTCAAAAATAGAACAGAACATTCAACAACCATGCAGTCCAGCAGTTGCTGAAAACTACTCAACTAATGAGGAGGAGTTGGCAAAAGAGACTGAGTGGATCAGGGCCCGTAACAAACGTACTACAAAGAAGAGGAAACTAAATAGTACTTTGTCTCCTGAACCAAAGAATGAGCCTACTGGTAACCATCATCAGTTGAACAAAATCACCTCATTGCAGAAGAATAAAGGTGAGGAAGTAAAGAACAAGAAGAAAGAAACGCCACCGCCACCAATCATAGTGGATGGTATAAAGAGCCTGGAGTCTCTTCATAAAAGTTTGAAAAAAGTGACTTCAGATGAAAAATTTAGAATAAAGCTCTTGAGTAGAGAGACTTTCAAAGTAAATTCAGTAGATTCAGAAACGTACAGAAATATTACAAAAGAATTAATCAACGATGGTTTCAACTGGCACTCGTATGAAAACAAACAGGTGAGGCCATAAGAGTGATGATAAAAAAACTTCATCACTCCTGTAGTATAGAATCCATAATGGAGGACTTAAAGGCTAAGGGATTGCTAGTGGTAGATGTAGTGAATAAGTTGAAGTGGAAAACTAACTTATTGGCCTACAGATACAAGTAAGATACCTGATCTCATAGACTTTTTCATAATCAAAAACATTTCAGTAAACTATTTGCAAGTAGAGGAAAGTTTTGATCTCAATTCAGACCACTCTCCAATTATTCTGAAGCTGAGTGACACTATTTTACAAAAACAAAATAATTATCCCACACTAGTTAATAAGTATACAGATTGGGATGGCTTTCAGCAAGTGTTGGAGGAAAGAATTAACCTGAATTCACCATTAACAACTGCAGATCAAATAGATGAGGAGCTGGAAAAATTTGTTACTGATATACAACAGGCAGCCTGGTGTAATACTCTGCAGACTAGGAAACGAAGAACAGTAGGAAATAATTATCCATTGGAAATAAGAGAACTGATTGCAGAGAAAAGAAGAGCTAGAAGGAGGTGGCAGCATTCACGTTCTCCTCAAGATAAAAGATTACTGAATACTCTCACACAGGAACTGAAAAGAGAGATACAGTTTATTAAAAATGAATCAATCAACAGTTACTTGAGTAATTTGACAGGACAAGGCAACACTGATTACTCACTATGGAAGGCTTCTAAGAAAATAAAAACACCCATCCAACAAGTTCCCCCTATTAGGAAACTGAATAGACAATGGGCCAAGAATAATGAAGAAAAGGCACAGGCATTTGCTGATCATCTTGTGAATGTCTTCCAGCCAAACGTTGCAGCTCAAGAAGATCTAGAAATTGAAGGTAACATCATGCAGGAAAATCAAGAACTAATGAATGTCTCAGTAGAAGAAGTGAGAAAGGAAATAAAACTTATGAATGCTAAGAAAACTCCAGGATTTGACCTGATAACTGGCTTAGTCCTGAAGCATCTACCAAGGAAAGCACTCATCAAGCTAACAAACATCCTGAATGCTTCATTCAGACTCAGATTTGTACCAGGAGTCTGGAAAGTAGCTGAAGTTATAATGTTACTCAAGCCAGGAAAAGAACCACATGAAGTAGCTTCATACAGACCAATTTCCTTGTTACCTGTGTTATCAAAGTTGTTTGAGAGGATATTATTGAGTAGACTCAAGCCAATAATTGAGAGAGAGCAATTAATTCCTAATCATCAATTTGGTTTCAGAAAAAAACACTCCACAATTGATCAAGTACATAGGATAGTTAATATAATAGAGAAGAGCTTGGAAGAAAAAAAGGTTTGTTCAGCAGTTTTTCTCGACATAGGGCAAGCTTTTGACAAAGTATGGCATGAGGGACTTCTTTATAAACTGAAGAAAATGCTTCCTAAGCAATTTACAGAAATATTGCAATCATATTTGACATGAAGGTACTTTAGAGTCAAATATGAAGATTCATATTCTGATCTAAGAGAGATAAAAGCAGGAGTTCAGCAAGGAAGTGTTTTAGGACCAGTCCTTTATCTTCTCTTCACTAGTGATATCCCTAATTTGGAGGAGAATACCACAGCCACGTTCGCAGATGACACCGCCCTACTAGCAGTAGACAGTGATGTTGGTATTGCAACAGCGAAGCTTCAGAGATCTGTCAACAAGATACAAGACTGGACCAAAAAGTGGAGAATGAAGCTCAATGAGGAAAAGTCGATTCATGTTAACTTCACCAACAAGAGAGCTGTGTACCTTCCAATCAACATCAATGGAATTAATATACCACATGAAAATCAAGCTAAATACCTAGGTATGACTCTTGATGCTAAGCTTCGCTGGAAAGAGCATGTCAAAAAGAAAAAAGAAGAACTGAACATAAAATACAAGAAATTCTACTGGCTTATTGGAAGAAACTCATCACTTTCAATACCAAACAAATTGCTCCTCTACAAGCAGATCTTCAAACCTGTTTGGACCTATGGAATACAACTATGGGGCTGCACCAAACAGAGCAACGTCACCATCATACAAAGATTCCAGAACAAGGTGCTCCGAAACATCGTTGATGCTCCCTGGTATGTGCGGAACAGCGACATCCATAGGGACCTGGGAGTCAACATGGTATCCTGTGAGATTCAAAGGTATGCAGAAAGTCATGAAGAACGGCTCCACCAACACACGTCAAAGCAATCCAGCTGCTAGACAACGGAGGGTTGGTGCGGAAGACTGAAAAGAAGGAAACCATTTGAATTGGTGTGCAGTGAAAGTGGTGTCTAGTGAAAAAGCAGAGCAGTGATTGAGTGAAATCTAGCTTAAGTAGTACAGTTAATAGATGTACATAATAATTATTATTAGGTAGCAGTAAGAAATTCTAAAGAGAGTTTCACTGTAGTCCATATTATATACAATTAGTAAATTAGGTTTGATAAAATTTGCTCATTAGTCTCAAGACTAGATAGCAATAGTAATGTGATTAATAAAAAAAAAAAAAAAAAAAAAAAAACACCGAACTGTGGAATGATGTTGATACATGCCAAAAAATGATCGAAAGTGATAAAAAAGTGAATAAAAAATAGCAAAAAAAAACGATTTTACCTTGAGGGTCCTCCAGGACCCCCCATATTTTTTCAACTTTTGAACTGCACATTTCTCAGCAAAGTCCAAAAGAAATTTTTTGTTCAGTGCCTCAACATTTCTTGATCCTCACAATAGAATTTCGACCATGTTTCAAGGGTTGTGAGGGGGAACGAAATTCCCATAATTTTTTCTCAGTATTGAAAATTTGAAAAATTCCCAGCCAAACTGGGGCATGTGACAATACCAACTTCCATCAGAAAGTCTGTCAGAGTACTAGCAGGCATCTGGGAAATCATTAATTTTCCGAAATTCCCATTTTTAGGGTCAATGATGTCTTCCTCAATTTTTGGAAAATTAAGGGGAGGAATCACTACAGTTTTGATTTCCAACTCAATCAACTCTGGAAATCCTGAAGCATTGCTTTGCACAGATGAACTATCGATTACTGTAATAGGGGGCTTGGACCCCCTAATGTGGAATTCCCAGTCAAAACTGTGGATCTCGAAATTTCATGAACGATATCATTACAAAGGGGACCAAAAATAACCCACAGAAAAATTGTTGAATAACAAATTTTTTCATTCTATGGTGGCGTGGGGGGGACCCTCATATACAGTGCTGGTCATGGATCACATTTACAGGGTTTCTATTCTCAAGATTGAATCCACCAGCTGAAAAAACATCACTATCCTGAAAACTAACCGATAAACAATAGTGGCGGTAGGAGGTTTAGTTTTTGATTTTTGTCAATTTTGGCTCATTTTCCAGGATTTTTGCAGCCAAGATATGACTGTTTCTGTATTTTTCACATCAGTTTTTGATGTTGAAATCACTTAACCTGCCGTCTATGCTGCTGATAGTGCATCATGAAACCCAAAATTGAAAAACAGTATGGGAAGACATATGAGAGATGCAAGGGCAGTTTTTGAGTTCACTATTCAATACTGCAATAACTAAACTCGAACTACTGAACTACTATCCTACCCAGCACAGGAAAGTCTCTAGGAGTCCCAGCAGGCTCTAAGATAACTATGGATTTTTCGAAATTTTCATTTCAAAACTTGAACCCAGCCTATACTCTACCTGGCTTACCAAACCAATCCCACCAACTCTACCCTATCTATCCTCCTTTACCTAACTTACCTATTCAAACCTCTATGAGTCAATCTACTCAACCTATCCACCTAAGCCACCCTACATAAATTATGCTATTTAACCCACTCTATTGCACCCTACTTAAACTACTCTACCTACCCCACCCTACCCAACCTACTCAACCTAAGCCACCCTACTGGAAATAACCTACCTAAACTATTCAACCTAATCTTGAAAACCTGACCTACCCTACCAAATATAACCTACTCAATCTGCCCTACCTAACCCACCATATCAAAAAATACTACCAATCCTAAGCCACCCTAGCATAACTGACCTTCCTAAACTATTAAATCCAATCTTGACACCCTAACATACCCTACCCAAGATAACCTACTCAATCAACTCTACCTAATCCACCTTTCCTAAGCTATCCTACCTAAACCAACTCTCCCTAATCACCAATCCCAAACTACCTAACCTACTCTTCCTAACCCGCCCAACATAAACTACTATACCCAATCTACTTGGGGGGGCAAAGACCGCCTACCAGCCGGAGCACTAAGCACGGAGGCTGCTACTTACCCCTGTACAGTCATGAAAGGTGATTGGGCGGGTGAAGCCTGCCACCCAGCTGGAGCGCGAAGCGCTGAGGCTGCTAACCCACTCCAAATAGGGGTGCAGGGGGCGAAGCCCCCACCGAGCGTGAAGCCCGAGTTATATATAGTCCACTGTAGCTGGAGCGTCTGAAAATCTCCTGACAAGGGTGGTTGTTTTGGTGGTATATGCTCTGTTAGATTCGATTGACAAGTGGTTGAAACTATAGGAATAACTATGATATCTGGAAATTTTCTATTTTGGAGGGCTCCAGGACCCCCCCAATTTTTTCAACTTTTGAACGGAAAATTCCTCAGCAAAGTTCAAGGAAACTTTTTTGTTCAATGCCACTGAATTACTAGATTGCTGGAATAAAATTCCGACCGGGTCGGGTGTGGTTCGGGGGGAGCTTAATTTTCAATGATTTTTGCATGATGGAAAATTTGAAAAATTCCAAGCCAAACTGGGGCATCTGACAATACCAACTTTCATCAGGATGTCTCTAGGTGTCTCAGCAGGCATTGGAAAAATTATTCATTTTTAAAAATTTTTATTTTGTGGGTCAATGATACCTCCCTCAATTTTTGGAAAATTGAGGGGGGGAATAGTTACAGTTTCGAATCCCAGCTCAATTGACTATTTGGTTATTTTTTGATTTTTGCCAATTTTGGCTCATTTTCCAGGATTTTTGCAGCCAAGATATGACTGTTTCTGTATTTTTCACATCAGTTTTCAATGTTGGAATCACATAACCTGCCGTCCATGCTGCTGATAGTGTGTCATCAAACCGAAAATTAAATCCAGGGGGCACTCGAGGGGGGCTGTGTGAATTTTGGCAATTTTCAAAAATCTGCAGTCACACTGAACTGTGAGATGATGTTGACATATGTCAAGAAATGATCAAAAGTGATAAAAGAGAGAATAAAAATAACAAGAATAAGAGATTTTACCTTGGGGGTCCTCCCCGCCCCCCCGAATATTTTAAACTTTTGAACTGCACATTTCTCAGCAAAGTGCAAAGGAAATTTTTTGTTCAGTGCTTGAAAATTACTTGATCCTCACAATAAAATTTAGACTGTGTTCCAGGGGGTGTGGGGGGGAACGAAATTACCATAAGTTTTTTTGTGATGAAAATTCTAAAAATTCCCAGCCAAACTGGGGCATGTGACAATACTAACTTACATCAGAAAGTCTGTAAGAGTACTAGCAGGCATTGGGAGAATCATTGATTTTACGAAATTTCCATTTTTAGGGTCAATGATGCCGCCCTCAATTTTTGGAAAATTGAGGGGGGAATCGCTACAGTTTCGAATTCCAACTCAATCAACTCTTGAGATCCTTAAACATCTCTTTGCACAGACAAACATAAATTTTCTCGATAGGGGGCCTGGCCCCCTCATTTTTTTTAAGAAAATTTTGAAAACTCTGCACACACTGAACAGTATAATGATGTTAGAATATGTCAGACAATCATTGGAAGTGATGAAAAAAGGGAAAAAATATGACAGTATTTACCTTGGGAGGGACCAAGGACCCCCTCAATTTTTTCAACTTTTCAATGCTTGATTTCAAAGCAAAGTCAAGAGGAACAATCTTACTCAGCACTCAAGGATAAGGCTATTTATCATAAATGAGAACTGGATGGATTGAACTGATGAAGTATCATCAAGCCAAAAATTAAATCGAGGGGGCACTTGAGGGGGGTAGTGTGATTTTTGGTAATTTCGAAAAATCTGAAGTCGCACTGAACTTTGAAATGATGTTGACATGTGTCACAAAATGACCAAAAGTGAATAAAAATAGCAAAAATAACCAATTTCACCTTGGGGGTCCCCTACTTGAACCCAGCCTATACCCTACCTGGCCTACCAAACCATTCCCACAAACCCTACCCTTTCCATCCTACTTTACCCAACCTACCTATTCAACCCTCTATCAGTCAATCTACTTAACCTTCACCACCTAAGCCACCCTACATAAATTATGCTATTCAAACCACTCTATTGCACCCTACTTAAACTACTCTACCTACACCACCCTACTCAACCCACTCAACCTAAGCCACCCTACCTGAAATAATCTACCTAAACTATTCAACCTCATCTTGACAACCAAACCTACCCTACCCAATATAACCTACTTAATCTACCCTACCTAACCCACCTTATCAAAAAATACTACCCAACCTAAGCCATCCTACCATAACTAACCTTCCTAAACTATTTAACCCAATCTTGACACCCTAAACTACCCTACCCAAGATAACATACTCAATCTACTCGACCTAATCCACATAACCTCAGCCATCCTACCTAACCAACTCTCCCTAATCACCTATCCCACCCTACCTAACCTACTCTACCTAACCCACCCAACATAAACTACCGTACTGCACATACCTGGGCGGGCAAAGCCCGCCTCCCAGCCGGAGCACAAAGCGCGGAGTCTGCTACTCACCCCTGTACAGTCATACCACTCATGGGGGTGCAGAAGGCGAAGCCCCCGCCGAGCGTGAAGCGGGAGTCAATATATACTAAAGCCGTAGGAAATTATGGGGTGAGAGGTTGATTTTTTGATTTTTGTCAATTTTGGCTCATTTTCTAGGATTTTTGCAGCCAAGAATTGACTGTCTCTGTATTTTTTATATCAGTTTTCAATGTTCAAATCACCTAACCTGCTATTAATGCTGCTGATAGTGTATCAGAAACCCCAAAATTATATCCAGGGGGTACTCGAGGGGGGCTGTGTGATTTTTGGCAATTTTGAAAAATCTGCAGTTACACTAGACGGTATAATGATGTTATAATATGTCAAAAGATGATCAAAAGTGATCTGAGAAGAATAAAAAAATATAACATATGAGATATTCTTCTTTGGGGGCTACCCAGGCCCCCCTCAATTTTTCCACCTTTTCAATGGTCAATTTTATAACAGAGTCAAGAGAAACAATCTTATTCAGCACATTAAAATGAGGTCATCCATCATCTCAATCGACTCAGAAGATCTCAAAGCATTGCCTCGCACAGAAGAAACATCGATTTTTCCAATAGGGGGCCCGGCCCCCTCATTTAAAAAAAAATCAGGAAAGAAGTGTGGAATTCTATGCTAAAACTGTGAATCCTATAATCTCATTGATGATATCATTGGAAATAGGACCAAAAATAACCCGCAGAAAAACTGTCAAATAACAAATTTCTCAATTCTAGGTGGGCATGGAGGGGACCCTCATATACAGTGCTGGTTATGGATAACACTTACAGATTTTTTTAAGCTCAAAATCAACTCAGAAAGTCCTAAAACATCACCTTGCAAAGATGAAACATCAATTATCTCAAGAGGGGGCCTGGCCCCCTCATTTTTTTAGAAATTTTTTTAAGAAAAAAAGTGTGAATTTCTCAGTCGAAACTGTGAATCTCACAATTTCATGAATGATATCATTAGGAAGGGGACCAAAAATAACCTACAGAAAAATTGTCAAATAAGAAAATTTTTGATTTAAGGGGTGCATGGGGGGACTCTCATATACAGTGCTGATCATGGATCACATTTACAGGGAGATTTATGCTCAAAATCAAATTCAGCTGCCGAAAAAACTAACCGAAAAAAAAACAGTAGGGTTGGTGGGAGGGTGATTTTTTTATTTTTGTCAATTTTGGCTCATTTTCCAGGATTTTTACAGCCAAGATATGACTTTCTCTGTATTTTTCACATCAGTTTTTGATATTGGATTCACTCAAACCTCCATCTATGCAGCTGATGATGTATCATAAACCCCAAAATTACATCCAGGGGGCTGTGATTTGCCCCCCTCGAGGGGGGCTATGTGATTTTTGGCAATTTTGAAAAATCTGCAGTTGCACTGGATGGTATAATGATGTTTAAATATGTCAAAAAATGATCTAAAGTGATCTTAATTAAAGAAAAAGATAACACATATGAGAGCTTCTACTTTGGGGGTTACCCAGGACCCCCTCAATTCTTCCAGCTTTTTAATGGTTAATTTTATATCAAAGTCAAGAGGAACAATCTTACCCAGCACATTAGAATGAGGCTATTCATCATATGATAACTGAATGAGATAATAGATGAGGGATGTTGGGGCATTTGTTTGATTTTTTCAAATTCTGGTCAAGGAAATTTCTAACTCTCACCATTTGGCAGCCAAAAAAATATTACATATGAGATATTCTACTTTGGGGGCCACCCAGGACCCCCTCAATTTTTCCACCTTTTCAATTGTTAATTTTATAGGGAAGTCAAACATGGCTATAATCTTATAATATATTCTTTTCCAACCAACAATGGTATCTTAGAATGTGAGGGATATTACATATTTTTCTGGATATTTTTAAATGTTCAACACTGTCCTTATAGAATGTTATAGATGTGATCTATCTACCAAAATATCATATTCGAACCATCAATAATTGCTATTTCCAATAAAATATGAATTGGAAATGTTTACATTTGTTAGAGATATCGTTTCTTTTTGTTAGATCTTATCATTCAATTCTGGATTAATCAAAATTAACAATATTTGATTAATATCTCTTTGAAATATGAATTATCAAAAATAATTATAACCAAATAATTGAATCAGTTGTATTTATCCAGATGCTTAACTTACAAAATATTGAATAGTTATATAACTAGATGCGAGGAATGTTTGCTTCATATGATGCTGGTCCAAAGTCTGGAAATAACCAAGTAACATAACCTGCCATCATTACAGTTTCATTGAATAAGTAATGAAGCTAGTCATGTGTACTGGGTTTAAAGTGTGATGGCCATGACACAAACAAATCTCTCATTACATTGAGTCTGCTATCTAAAGACAATCTAAATCTACAATCTAAAACATCTTCAATAACTAACCTATGCTGTATAACCTATCCCCAACACCCCAAACACATTAACCCCGCCCATTAACCTACTCTACCTAACCCACCCTACCTGAACTAACCTTCTTTACCTTGTCAACCTGATATTTGCAACCTGACCTACTCTTCCACAACCTACCCTACCAAAGATACTCTACCTGAACTGATTAAACAGCTTCCACCCATACTGTTGTAAAAGACAATCAGGTTGTAAAGACAGAGGCTGCTACCTGAACCTATACAGTTGAACCCTACTCAACCCACTCTTCATATCCCACACTACCTGACCTACTCTACCTAACCCACCCAACCTGAACTACCCTACCCAACCTACTCCACCTTATTACCTTTCCCACCCAACCTAACCTACCCTACATAACCCACCTCACCTAAACTATCCTACCCAACCTACTCTACCTGATTGCCTACCCCACACTACCTAACCTACACAACCCAACAAACGCCACATGAGCCATCTTACCTAACCTACCCAACCCAATTTCTGCAACCTAACCACGCCACCTCACCAATGCAATCCAACTACCCAACTCTATTCAGCCTTTTCAACCTAACTATACTTGATCCATTCTAACAAACAAACCCCACATAACCCATCTCACTTTACCAAACCTACTCTTCCTAAACACCTATCGCACCCTACCTAACCTACTATACCTAACCAACCCACCCTACCAAACCTGCCAATGATTGGACAGGCAGAGCCCACCTCCCAGCTGGAGCGCGAAGCGCGGAGGCTGCTAACCCACCCCAAATAGGGGTGCAGGGGGCGGAGCCCCCACCGAGCATGAAGCGCAAGTTATATTATATACTATAGCCAGAGCATCTGAAAACCTCCTGACAAAGGTGGTTGTTTTGGTGGTTGATGCTCTGTTGGTTTCAATCGACAAGTGGTTGAAACCATGGGAATAATTATGATATCTGAGAATTTTTCATTTTGGGGGGGCTCCAGGACCACCCCAATATTTTCAACTTTTGAATGGCACATTTCTCAGCAAAGTTCAAGTGAACTTTTTTGTTCAGCGCCCCCACATTACTGGATTACTGGAATAAAATTTCGACCGGGCCATGTGGGGTGCGGGGGGGAGCTCAATTTTCGATGATTTTTGCATGATGGAAAATTTGAAAAATTCCCAGCCAAACTGGGGCATCTGACAATACCAACTTCCATCAGGATGTCTCTAGGTGTCTTAGCAGGCATTGCGAAAATTATTAATTTTTCAAAATTTTTATTTTTTGGGTCGATGATGCCCCCCTCAATTTTTGGAAAATTGAGGGGAGGAATGGCTACAGTTCCGAATCCCAGCTCAATCGACTCAGAAGATACCAAAACATCGCCTTGCACGGACGAAACATCAATTTTTTCAAAAGGAGGCCCGGCCCCCTCATTTTTTTGAAAAAAATTTGTGAAATTCCCAGCCAAAACTATGAATCCTATAATCTTTAGGATGATAACTTCAGGAAGAGGACCAAGAATAACCCACAGAAAAACTGTCAAAAAACAAATTTCAAAACTCTAGGGGGGCGTGGGTGGGACCCCCATATACAGTGCTGGTTATGGATCACACTTACAGGTTTTTTCATGCTCGAAATCGAATTCAACATTCAAAAAAAACATTTTAGACCTGAGGAAACCAACCATGTTTATATAAAGAAGGGGATGCAAGGGTGATTTTTCGATTTTAGTCAATTTTGGCTGATATTCAAGGATTTTTGCAGTCATGAATTGATGTTCTAAGTATTTTTTACATCAGTTTTCAATGTTGGAATCACGTAACCTGCCATCTGTGCTGCTGATAGTGTATCATTGAACTGAAAATTGAATCCAAGGGGCACTCGAGGGGAGCTGTGTGAATTTTGACAATTTCGAAAAATTTGCAGTCACACTGAACTGTGGGATGATGTTGACATATGTCAAAAAATGATCAAAAGTGATAAAAAAGTGAATAAAAATAGCAAGAATAACAGATTTCATCTTGGGGGTCCTCCTGGACCCCCCCCAATATTTTCAACTTTTGAACCACACATTTCTCAGCAAAGTGCAAAGGTAATTTTTTGTTCAGTGCCTCAACATTACTTGATCCTCACAATAAAATTTCGACCATTCCCAGGGGTTGTGGGGGGGAACGAAATTACCATAAGTTTTTTTGTAATGGAGATTTGAAAAATTCCCAGCCAAACTGGGGCATGTGACAATACTAACTTTCATCAGAAAGTCTGTGAGAGTACTAGCAGTCATCGGGAGATTCATTGATTTTACAAAATTTCCATCTTTAGAGTCAATGATGCTGCCCTCATTTTTTGGAAAATTAAGGGGGGATTCGCTACAGTTTTGAATTCCAACTCAATCAACTCTGGATCCTTAAACATCGCCTTGCACAGACAAACATGGATTTTCTCGATAGGGGGCCTGGCCCCCTAATTTTTTTGAGAAAATTTGAAAAATCTGCAGTCACACCGAACGGTATAATGATGTTAGAATAATTGGAAGTTATGAGAAAGGGGGAAAAATGACATAATTTACCTTGGGAGGGACCAATGACCCCCTCAATTTTTTCAACTTTTCAATGCTTGATTTCAAAGCAAAGTAAAGAGGAACAATCTTACTCAGAACATCGGAATAAGGCTATTCATCATGGATGAGAACTGGATGGATTGAACTGATGATGTATCATCAAACCAAAAATTGAATCCGGGGGGCACTCGAGGGGGGTAGTGTGATTTTTGGTAATTTCGAAAAATCTGAAGTTGCTTTGAACTGTGAAATGATGTTGACTCAGAAGATATCAAAACATTGCCTCGCACAGACGAAACATCAATTTTTTAATAGGGGGCCCAGCCCCCTCATTTTTTTGAAAAAAAATTCCAGAAAAAAAGTGTGAAATTCTCAGCAAAAACTGTGAATCCTATAATTTTTTGAATGATATCATTAGAAAGAGGACCAAAAATAACCCACAGAAAAACTGTCAAATAAAAAATTCCAAGATTCTAGGGGGGCGTGGGGGGGACCCCCATATACAGTGCTGATTATGGATCACACTTACAGGTTTCTTATGCTCAAAATCGAATTCAGCAGTCAAAAAAAAATCAGTCCTGAGAAAACTAACCAATTTAATATGAAGGGGGGGATGCAAGGGCGATTTTTCTATTTTTATCAATTTTGGCTCATATTCGAGGATTTTTGCAGTCATGAATTGATGGTCTATGTAGTTTTACATCAGTTTTCAATGTTGGAATCACGAAACTTTCCGTTCATGCTGCTGATATTGCATCATAAAATCGAAAATTAAATCCAGGGGGCACTCGAGGAGGGCTGTGTGAATTTTGGCAATTTCAAAAAATCTGCAGTCACACTGAACTGTGAGATGATTTTGACATGCATCAAGAAATGATCAAGATTGATGAAAAAGTGGATAAAAATAACAAGAATAACAGATTCCACCTTGGGGGTCCTCCTGGACCCCCCCAATATTTTCAACTTTTGAACCGCACATTTCTCAGCAAACTGCACAAGGAATCTTATGTTCAAAGCCTCAAGATTTTTCGTAATTTCCATTTCAAAACGTGAACTCAGCCCATACTCTACCTGGCCTACCAAACCAATCCCACCAACCCTACCATATCTATCCTTCTTTACCCAACCTCATCATGAAAGGCGATTGGGCTGGCGAAGCCTGCAACCCGGACAGAGCTCAAAGTGCGGATTACACTTACAGGTTTTTTTATGCTCAAAATCGAATTCAGCAGGCCAAAGAACATAAGTCCTGCGGGAACTAACCATGAAAATATATGGGGGGGGATGCGAGGGTGATTTTTTGATTTTTGTCAATTTTGGCTCATATTTCAGGATTTTTGCAGCTATGAATTGATTGTCTATGTATTTTTTACATCAGTTTCCAATATTGGAATCTCGTGACCTGTATCATCAAACTGAAAATTGAATCCAGGGGGCACTCCAGGGGGCTGTGTGATTTTTGGAAATTTCTAATAATCTGCAGTCACACTGAACTGTGGAATGATGTTGACATATGTCAAAAAATGATCAAAAGTGATTAAAAAGTGAATGAAAAATAGCAAAAATTACCAATTTCACCTTGGGGGTCCTCCTGGACCCCACCAATATTTTCAACTTTCAAACCGCACATTTCTCACAGGGGACAATAAGCACCTATAGTGTGGTTTCTGTTAATTTGAAAAAGTCTACAATCCCACTGGAAGGTAGAATAATGTTGAAATATGTCAATTAATAATTGAAACATGAAAAAAATGAAATATATCAAATACAAGAGATTGAATTTTTGGTGTTACTCAGGTCCTCCTAAATTTTTCAACTTTCCAATGTTCAATTCCATAGCGAAGACATAAGGAACTATCATGTTGAGCACATTGGAATAGGTCTATTTATTATATAAGAACTGTATGGGAAGACAAAAATGAGAGATGCAAAGGCAGTTTTTGAATTTACCAGTCAATACTGCATTCACTCAACTCAACCAACTAAACTACTATCCTACCCAGCACAGGAAAGTCTCTAAGAGTCCTAGCAGGCTCCAGGAAAACTATGGATTTCTCGAAATTTCCATTTCAAAACTTGAACCTAGGCTATACTCTACCTGGCGAACCAAACCAAACCAAACCCACTTACCCTTCCCTATCTATCCTTCTATACCTGACCTACCATTCAACGTATCTGTTAATCTACTTGAAATACCCCACCTAAGACACCCTACATAAATTATGCTATTCAACCTACTCTATTGCACCCTACTTAAACTACTCTACCTACCCCTCCATACCCACCCTACCCAACCTAAGCCACCATACCTGAAAAAACCTACCTGAACTATTTAACCTAATCTTGACAACCTGAACTACCCTACCCGAGATAACCTACTTCACCTACCCTACCTAACCCACCTTATATAACACTACCTAATCACCTATCACACCCTACCCAACTTACACTTCCTAACCCACCCAACATAAACCACCGTACCTAACCTACTTGAAAACTAACCCCAACTAACCTACCCCTTTTTCTTTTCTTGGTTATGTCGAGTGAGTAAACGTGTGTTAGTTCGGCTCTGTCTTCTAACAGATATTTCGTAGGGTTATACAGTTCAATTCACTTCAAATTATACATCTAGTTATTCAGTTTCTCGAGCTTAATTCAATAGTGAAATTATATTTTTGATTAACTCACACTCTTTTTATTTATCTTGAAAAAACATTCCTAATTCTTCAGTCTACCTTCTCGCCTGTAAAAGTGTAAATCCACCTAACGGTACACGATAGGTCGACCGAACAGAGGCACACCGAGGAATGAGGTCAATGCTCCGAAGCCAGGGCCAGCTATTTCTGGATCACTGTCTGAATAGACCCTCCAAATTATTCGACAGCAAATCGAGGAAACTGTGCATCATGCTGTATCTATGGCAGTGAAGTCCATTTTTGAGGAACTTCAGGCATTGAAGGAGGAGAACAAACAGCTGCACAATAGAATTCGTGAGCTAGAGGTGTCTTGTCACCTGAAGGTCGACGACCTCGAGCAATACGGGCGCCGACATTCAATACGTATTTTTGGGATCCCGGAGAGTGACAAAGAAGACACGGACCTGCTGGCGCTTGATGTCTTCAACAAGAAGCTGAACGTGCCCGTGACTCTGGCGGATGTCAACCGCTCGCATCACGTTGGAAGGCATCAACCACCTCAACAAGGGCAAGCTAAACCCAAGGACCGACCCATCATAGTACGACTCTGCAGCTACCGGACCAGGAAGATGATCTTCAATGCTAAGAGGAAGCTGAAGGGTTCCGGCGTCACCATTCGCGAGGATCTGACTGCGGAGTGTCTCAAGATCCTCAACGCTGTGGCCAACCGTCATGGGCATAGGAATGTCTGGTCATCGGACGGGAGGATCAAGATCTCTATCGGCGAGGGAGGATCCAAGAGGGTCCACACAGTCGAGAGGATGACCGACCTTCAAAAAATAAAGGTAAATTAAATCATTTCAGGATTCGATGACTAAGGTGCCCTTCACCACAATAACAGGAAATTCGTATTAATACATTTCACAGTAGATATACCTTGGCATTTTTCATGAGCTGGCTTTCTGTTCTATAAATGAATCTTTCCACTGCTATTTATGAATATATATGAGGCAATTATTTCAAACTAAGGAGATCCACATTTGTTAATACTGATTAATAATTTATCTTGATATTAATTCCCAAAACTACATTCAATGCATCAACTACTATACTCCAGAGGGTACTTAGAGAATCATTATCTCTATTCTTACTAATAATTATTACATCTCTTACCAAAATTATTTCCATAATTAATAATTTTCGAAATGCTGAATTTCAAATAATCTAGCACTTTCTCCATCATCTCCTCCACTTCTTATTTTTTCTTTCTCGTTTCTCTTCTTGATCTTATATTTATAATGATTACTTGAATATTGTTGTTTGCGATGATGATTATTATTCTATTCTATTCTTCTTCTCCTTCTTCTTCGTCTTCTTCTTCTTCTTCTTCTTCTTCTTCTTCTCTTCTTCTTCTTCTTCTTCTTCTTTTTCTTCTTCTTCTTCTTCTTCTTTTTTTTCTTCTTCTTCTTCTTCTTCTTCTTCTTCTTCTTCTTCTTCTTCTTCTTCTTCTTCTTCTTCTTCTTCTTCTCTTTCTTTTTCTTTTCTTCTTTTTCTTCTCTCCTTGATTAATTCAAGATCACAATGCGATTTTCTATTTATTATTCTATAGTTCAGTTTCATAAGTTCTTTGCAATTTGTGCACATTCCTTCTTTCTCTTCTTTTCTTCCCTATTATTATCATTATTTTCCCTGTGATTTTTCCACTTGCTATCCAGCATGTTCAAATGTTTATTTCTCTTTCTATATCTATTTATCTTTCTACCTTTTCTCTTTCTATCTGATTACCTTCTACTAATATCCATATATTATATTATAATATCCATATATTTATCCATATAATATTCGATTCTTTCCCACATTAAATCATACTATTCAATTTTATGCGAATATTATTCATTATCAGTTGTATTATGTATCTTTCCTCTATTGATAACTTTCTTCAAAGATTTTTCGTTTTTCTGCTGGCTTCTTCTTCTCTTTTTCAGTTGTTACTGGATCCCATTTAGCTCTATCTCCACCATGAACACGATCTTCCACTACTGGATTTCATCTCTCTCTATCTCCACTTGGACTCGATTTTCCACCACTGGATTCCATCTCTCTCTGTCTCCACTTGGACTCGATCTTCCACTACTGGATTCCTTATCGCTCTACCTCCACTTGAACCCGATTCTTCCACTACTGGATACCTACTCGCTCTATCTCCACTTGGACCAGATCTCCCACTACCAGTTCTTCCTCAATCTTCATCTTATTCACCATTAGGATTATTCATCACCGAAACTCCACACATCTACATCTTATTGTGTTTAGTGAATTTTTGAACTATTACTTTAAATAGTGAAGGGAGCTGAACTGTCAAGGCATACTGAATGCACTCGAATCAAGAGACTTTTTCATTTAGGTTAAGTTTTATCAGTTTCATCCCCATTTCCCTCGTCATGTGTCGTTCTGAGGTCGGTTCACAATTGGTCTGCTGCTTCCATCATGCCTCTCACTGACACGTCAGCTCGCTCGCCCTCAAGTAGGTATGATTATTCCAATAATAGTCATAATGACGCAGGTATGTTTCTAGCAAATAAGCTCCACTCTTTCAAAAAACGTTTCAAGGCTGTTCACCTTAACGTACAATCCCTCAGTTGCCACATTGATGAACTAAGAGCAATCTTCTGTTTTCAGGACTTCAATATAATCGGAATTTCCGAATCATTTTTGAAGCCTAGTATTTCATCAAATTTTGTTGCATTGCCTGGATATAATCTTTTCCGGAATGATAGATTAAATAAAGCTTGTGGGAGTGTAGCAATTTATGTGAAAGATGGTATCAAAACAAAAGTTTTAATCACATCTAAACAAGAGTATTGTTCCAGACCAGAGTTTATGCTACTTGAATTATCCTTATCCAGTAATGATAAATTACTCATTGGTATCTGTTATCGCCCACCAAAAATAGGTCATTTCACAGATTTCGAAAATGCCTTGCTTTCTCTTATGCCTTGTTATAACCGTATTCTAGTTATGGGGGATATGAACACCGACTTGAACATGACGAATCGTAACTTTGACTACTTTCAACTGACTAAAATTTTCCAATGCCTAAACATGACTATTTTACCCCTCGATCCAACTTATCATACTAATGAATCAGACACACTCATTGACCTTCTCATTGTTAGTGATCCCAATGAGGTTGTTCAAGCAGGCCAAATCTCAGTCCCAGCTATTTCTAGACATGATTTGATCTACTGTGTACTTTCCCATGAGATACCCAAGCCAGAACAGAAAATTATCACTTATAGAGACTTCAAAAACTTTGATGAAGCCGCCTTCCTGACTGATGTGGCTCAGTCTCCATGGCATCAAATTGAAGCATTACCCTCAGTTGATGACATGGTCAAGACTTTCGAGAATTGGACTTTGACTTTGTATGACAAACATGCACCTTATGTGACAAGGAGGATTAATAGAAAACGACGAGTACCGTGGATGACTGAAGACATACTTAAGATGATGGGACGTAGAGACAAAGCACATAGAAAATTTAAAAAGACATTTGACTTGGACAGTTTGATAGAGTATAGGAGCCTTAGAAATAGGGTTAAACAGGAATTACGGAACTCAAAGATTAGGTATTTGAATTCGTTTATGACAAACAATGGACAAGACTCTAAATCACTTTGGCAGGGAATAAAAGAATTCGGGCTTGGCAAACAGAAATCGAATCCACAAATTGACTTACCATTGAATAATATAAATGACCATTTCGTTTCACACTCTAACCAACGCGACGAAGTTGTCATTGCTAATCATATAGATGATCTTGAAGAGCAGGTTACAAACTTAGATTTACCAATCACTGATCAATTTCATTTCCATCCAATCTCAGAAGAAGACACTTTCAGAGCAATTCAACGTATTCATAGTAATGCTACGGGTGTAGACAAAATTCCTATTAAATTTATCAAGAAGATGTTATTTGCTGTTTTACCAACCATTACATACATTTTCAACAAGTCACTTGAAGAAGGCATTTTCCCTGAAAACTGGAAGTTTGCTCTGGTTCGCCCTCTAAATAAAGTTCCATCACCCAATAAAGTTGAGGATTTTAGACCAATCAGTATTTTACCTGCATTGTCCAAAGTGCTGGAAAGACTCATTCATGCTCAAGTTGTAAAATTTCTAGACAACAATAGTAAGCTTCATAACTTTCAATCAGGCTTTAGAAAATTCCATTCAACTGAGACAGCTCTGCTTCGTGTCACTGATGATATAAGGTTAGCTATGGACCAAAGAAAATGCACCATCCTCACCCTATTTGATTTTTCTAAAGCATTCGATACTGTTGATCATACAGTCCTTCTGAATAAGTTGGCTATTCTTGGTTTCAGTCACAACTCGTTAGTTTGGTTTAAATCCTATCTATTAGGTAGGAAACAATGTGTATCTGTCGGTGTCAAAAAGTCAACTTGGAAAAACGTTATGCATGGAGTACCACAAGGTTCAATTTTAGGCCCTCTCCTATTCACTTTGTATGCTAATGACCTTTCTTCCATTATCAAATTCTCCAGTTTTCATACTTATGCAGACGACCTTCAAATCTATTTAAGCTGTCCCATAACAAAAATTGATGAAACAGTTGGAATAATGAATCAGGATATCAATTCGATAGTGGAATGGACAAAGAAAAATGGCCTTAAGATTAATCCCATCAAAACACAACCCATTATAATTGGATATTCTCGTCTTATAAACAATATTGACCTTGAATCGATTCACAAAGTTAGTGTAGACGGTAATGACATTCCTTACTGTAGCTCAGTTGGAAATTTAGGCATTATTATGAATAATACTCTTGACTGGTCAGAACAAGTGAACAAAACTTGTAAAAAGGTATTCTCAGCCATGCATGCATTGAAGAAAATGCACGATATCCTCCCTAGAAACATTGATTTATTATTGGTTCAATCTCTCATCTTCCCACATTTAATGTATTGTAATTCTGTTCTTAATGATATGCAAGTCACTCTGAATGATAAACTACAGCGTTGCCAAAATTATTGTCTACGTTTCGTCTACTCTCTCCAACGCCATGATCATATCACCCCAGCCCACATTGCTAGTTCAACATTGAAGCTTCCCGATCAGAGGCTTTTTCGAATAGTCAAGCTTGTTAGAGATATCTTGAAATACGGTAATCCGAACTATTTTAAAGATGATTTCAAATTTGTCTCTGAAGGTAGGAGGATAGATGCTTCACATACTAGAACCGGAGAAAGTACTTTTTAATTTGTGCATCAAGTGAATCATTTCAAGATTCATTTGATTTGATTATGTGTTATTATTTTGTTGATATTGATATGTGAGCTGACGTTGTTGTAACATTTTGCCAATGTTCTAACAATAATTTATTTTGATTGTGATTCACCTTAATGTGTGATGGGGTTGAATATTGAACAAAAGAAGACCACATGCAATGGACTACTACCACAATTCTGATTGGAACATTCAGTCGATTGAAACTACTTAATCAGTTTTGCCAGTTTGTACTTTAATTTTCATTTTTATCTATATATAAAAGCGGAATGGCACTCACTAACTGATTGACTGACTGACTGACTGACTGACCGACTCACTCACTCACTCATTCGCAGAACTAGAAATCTACCGGACCAAAAACGTTCAAATTTGGTAGGTATGTTCAGTTGGCCCTTTAGAGGCGCACTAAGAAATCTTTTGGCAATATTCCAACTCTAAGGGTGGTATTTAAGGGTTTAAAGTTCGTCTTTTAGCATGTATATTCTTCTTATTCTCTTAATTATAATATTGAAAAATGTCCATACCATATGTTAATACAGAACTATAATCTAGAGAGAGTACCTCTTCAAAACAGTTGTTAACTGGTAACTAAATTAATAATTTTGTCAGGTTGGCATTAAATTGAGTTGACTTTGTTAGATTGGCACCAAGTTGAAGATTGAAATGCATTTATCGCGGAAAAATTGATTGGGCACTGCTACTTCAATCAGAGCTATTCCTGGGAATATTATATTACTAGCCGTCAGGCTCGCTTCGCTCGCCATATCCGTTTAGCCAGACGTTTAGTCTGGACCCCCGATTGGATCGTCCTACAAATGAAAAAATGCAGGCGAGCGAAGCGAGTCTGCTGATCTCATTCTTGGACGATCTAGTCGGGGGTCCAGGGGGCGGAGCCCCCTGGCTAGACGAATATGGCGAGTGAAGCGAGCCTGACGGCTAGTGTTTACATAGAACTGAAATAAATGTGAGATTTTTGTATGCATAGCATCTTTGTGAGTTCTCAACCAATTTTTTTCTATAGATACTTGAATAAGATGTCAAGTCTAAAGTTTTGAAAAATCAACCATGGACATAAGTAGGCTAATAAAAGAACCAATTTTTGATCGTTTTATATTTATAGGAATATGATTCCACAATGCGGAGTTTTACATTTCCAAGTCATGAATTAATTGATGAGCCTCCTTGATAATTACTGTTACTTCTCTATCTTTTCAAGAAAGAAGCATATTTTATATTATTTAGTACTCTACTGAACAATATTATCTCTAATTGTGTACGTCTGTACACAATATATGTAACGAAAGGAAGGACGTACAATCTCGAAATTTGAAATATATAATAATAATAAAATCGAGGGTGATGCCCACATAAGCTCTTAGGCTTGTGCGTATTGGCTTGGGTATTGAGTGAAAGGGATGATGATGAGAGATGACGACTAGGATACTTTTTAGGTATAGTCGGGACCGACGACTTATTGTCTCCTCCGAAAGATGGAGTGGCCGTATCCATGTGATTGTGCTGTGGTCGAAAACTTTTGCCCCGGTCGAGATTCGAACTCGGGTTCTCTTGATTGTCAGACCGGTGCGTAATCACTTACTCCAACGAGCCACCCACGTTCTCTCTATTTGTACATATTATATATATATATATATATATATATATATATATATGTATAGGTTCATTCCTTAACACAAAGTTGGTCTTTTGCATAAATCTTTACAACTCATGTTGGTACGTTCGCGTAAGATGGTCCAAGCATCTTTAGTAGCTCCACAGACCTATCATGTGATGGCGTTTGCGTAATGGAGTATTATAGTTCACTCCCGTGGGTCTGTGCGTTCGCGCCATTTATTCAGACTGAACTTGATTTGAGGTTATGTATTGAAGTTGGCGCCGTTTCTGTTGTGAATGGAATATTCTTGTCTAGTCCTTGTCTGTCAGCTGTCTGTTGTCTGCAGACAGTGCAGAGTGAAAGTGATATTGTGTTTTGTGTTGTTGTGATTGTGTCAAAATGTCCAAAAAGATTATTCAAGCAGTGATAAATTTTTGAATTCAACTTTGAAAGGTAAGTCAGTTATAGAATTATAACTTGTACTTGAATTATTATAATTACTTGTACTATTTAGCTTGCTTCTTTTACAATTATTTCCTTATGAGATTTAGTAATGCTTTAAGGTTATTAACATTTTGAAACGAAATCAAGAATAAAACACATCAAAAGTAGAAATTAAAAGTAAACCGCATCACTACTCACAGAGTGTATGTAATTGAGTGATTGGAAATAAATAAATGTAACAAAAAATAGAATCGTAAATGTAATTCCTTCATTTCTATCACTACTTACAAGCTCAACTAATTCTGCACAAGAATCTTATTCTATTAGGATATATACAATGAATATATACCTGGATAGAATTGGTAAGAAGCTCATTGGCAATGAAATTCTCAATTGTATAAATAAATATTTAGATCATAAAAGTCAAGTTAGTCCTAAAATCATTCCTCTTCAGCCATGCAATTTTTCATAAATAACTCTTTTAATAGGTCTAAAGATAGGAATGGATATATATTTATTTATTCAATCAATGAGAATTACTCAACTTACAGAAAAGTACCACAGGCTTATACGCCCAAAACGGTTCCAATTCTAATTTATACAACAGTCCAAATGTAGCTAGGTTATGTGATAGTGATATGCAAACAATACCAATCCTGGCCTAGGACTAATGATGAATAAACAGCTAATGAAACTTTTCTAAACACCATATCTTTGAATGTCCAGGGTATATCAAACAAATAAGAATATATTTCCCTCTTATTATGTTATAAAACTATAGCCTAATGCTAGGATAATTACTGTTGCTGAACACTGGTTAACAAACGATGACTGTAGCTGTCTCACAATACCTGACTATGAACTTGGGTCCTTCTATGGAAGGAAAAATTCCACACATAGTGGAGAAGCAATTTTTTAATTAATGGATTGAAATTAGAAGAATTAAGCATAGTAAAGGAACTTTCTATAGAAATGATTTGTGAAGCTGTTGCAATTAAACTTCCAAATGAAAAAATAATTGTTTTGTCATTGTACAGACCCTATAATAATGATGTTAGTTTTTTTAACAACTCTCTATCCTGTCTTAATGATATATTATGTGCCATTTATAAATGTAACTATAATTTAATATTATGTGCTGATTTCAATGTCAACTTTAATGTAAATGATAATTTTAATAGAGATCTTTGCAATTTGTTTGAATGTTTTGGTATCCATATTTCTACAAAAATGAAATCACTAGACCAGGCACACTGAATGAAGGTCACTGTATTGATAATGTTGTGACTGTGATATTCATGATAGCAGACATGTGACCCGAGTTATCAATACACATCTACTGTCAGATCATCATGCCCTACTATTTAAATATTTAATAAATGTGAAAAATGACTCTCAAAGTTTTTCTAGTGTAAACAAAAAGCTAGATAGGTTAGTTAATTAATGATCAGAACACTTATTTATTTGTTAGGTTAATTAATTAGTATCATACACTGGAGTGTGGTGTATTTGCTTAGCCTAATGATGCGAATGATAAGTTTAAGAAGTTTTTTGATTTGTATATGTCAGCTGTTAATGCTGCTTATCCTCTTAGAGGTTTCAAAGTTAGTAAGCCTAAGCTGGATGATGGATGGTATACTGCTGATTTAATAAAGCTCAAACATAGTTGTGATGAATATTATAGCTTACTGAAATTTTTTAAGACTAATCAGTTCAGAGATAAATATAAAAGCTGTAAGAAAGAGTATAGAATTGCTATTAAGAATGCAAAAATAAATTATTTCAACAACAAAATAGAGCACTCAAAAAATAAAACTCAAGCTGCATGGAAGGTAGTTAAAATTCTTACAAATGTCAACAATGAAGCTATTGATTCACATGATGATAACAACGCTGATTCATTTAACAACTTTTTCATTGAAAAAGTTGAGGAAATTAGTGAAAATGTGCCAGTTAGTGAACATCTCAGCTCTCACTACATCAATAAGTGCAATAGGCCCAATGTACCATTTTTTTCCAACCTGTTACTGCAGATTATGTGTACCAGAAAATAAGTAGTCTTAGTAATTCAAGTTTTTTTAGATATATATGGTATTAATTCTAAGGTCTTAAAAATATCTGCCCCTTATATAAGTGAAGTTTTGAGTTACCTTATAAATTATTGTTTAGTATACAAGGGCATTTATCCAAGTGTATTGAAAAACGTTAAGGTAATACCTGTAGGCTACATAAAAAAGGTGATAAGAAAAACTTCAGGCCAATATTTCAGGCCAATATAATCAGGCCTTATTTCAGGCCAATAACAATTGTACCTGTGATATCCAAAGTATTTGAGGCCATAATGCAAGACCAGATCTCAAATAATTTTGAAAACTTTGGTATTTTTACTAAAAAACAATTTGGTTTCAGGCCATGTAGAAATACTAGCAATGCAGTAACAAGTTTAGTAAATTAATAGTGTTGTTGATGATTTGGAGAAGGGTCTATCTGTTAGTTTTAGGTCATATGACATATTGTCTAAAGCTTTCGATACTGTTAAGCATAACATACTTTTTGAAAAATTTTCTTATTATGGCTGCAATTCAAAATCAATCTATTTAAAGGACCGCAACCAGTTTGTTTACAAAGATTGTCAATTCTCTAAGGGCAGAAAGGTTCATTATGGGGCCCATACTTGGATCAATACTCCCTAATATATATATATTAACAACATAATTTGTAATATAGAAGGCACTGATAAAGCAGGATTTCTCTTTGCTGATGATTTTGGTCTCAAAGTTAGTTGTAAATCCGAAGCAGGTGTACAAAATTGTCTAGTTGATAGCTCTCTACTCCTTAATGATTGTTGTGCTAGTAATTATTATGTTCACCTATAATAGAAATTCAAACAATGAAGTAGGGACTGAACCTTTAAAATTTCTAGGTATTGTTCTTGATCCCAAACTTAATTGGCAACCACATATGCAGAATTAATTAGTGAAAAAATAGCAAAGGTACTGTACTTGCTGAGAAGGTTAAAGTTAACTGTAGATATTAATATATTATTAAATGTGTATTTCTCTCAAATACAAAGTTTACTGTCCTATGGTATACTATTATGGGGCTCTAGTACTCATGTCTCAAAAATATTTATACTCCAAAAGAAAGCAATTAGATTGATTTGTAATGTTGATATGAGGACCCACTGTAAACCTTTTTTCACAAAATTGGGAATATTAACTGTCTATTCTTTGTATGTATTATTTAGTGTTAGTTAAGTAATCTGGATTTTTTTAAATTAAATAGTGACTGTCATGGATATGAAACCAGAAATAGGAATAATATCAGAGTTCAATAGTTCAGGTTCACAACTTCACAAAAAAATCTTCTGTACACATCTGTTAAACTGTACAATTCATTACCACTAGAAATTAAGGCACTGCCTCTTACATTCTTCAAAAGGAAATTGAAAACTGTACTGAAAGCTGAAAGTTTATATAACATCCAAGAATTTCATGTAATTGACTGGACCAAATATTTGTAGGCTAATATTATTTGTATATATTAATTGTATTATGTAATATCTAGTACCTATTTTTGACATTTATCAATGCATTGTTAACAATGTCTATGATAATATAGATTCTTATTCTTATTCTTTCAAGAATGTGAACAAAAAAGGCTTGCTCATTTTTGAAAGTGGATTTCATATTTATTTTTTGTTTGTATTCTAGTTTCCTACATCTTTGTGAGTAATGAGAGAATTGAACAAATACTTTCTGCATTAATTAAATTTATTACCTATAATAAATTAACTTATTACACATGGATGAGTGGATGAATAACCCCCATAATAATTTGAAATTAAAAATGGTTTTTGAATTTCAGTATTTTTTTATTTCTACAATTTATTCTTGTTTATTATTTCATTTATTTTATAATAATTCCTGTTATATTCAATATAAACAATTTTCATAGATAGAGAATAGCTACAGTATCTTATATTCACTTTCTAGAAAATCACATGAAAATACATGTGAAACAATTGTGGAAAATGCACATTGTAGTGGGTTCTAGCACATACAATATTATTAGATTACAAACTCTACCTCTTCTTTGGTTCTAACCTTCTTACTTAAAAACTTAAAACAACTTTTTTTGAAAATTGCAGCTTTGAATGCTTTATTGAAAAACGATGATACGTATCAAAAAAGTATTTCAGCTGTTGTTTTTTCCAAAGACTAAATTAAAATAATGTGTCATTTAGTGTGATGATCTCTTTCTTCGAGAAAGATTAGTTTAATTTATTGAAATAGATGGAAACAATAATCAAACTTAAAAAGCTATGAATTATACATTGAAACAAATCCTGAAACAAGAAATCTAGCTTATTGGAAGAATAGCTTCCAAAATTACTAATGAAGCTAACAATAAAAATCAATGAAAAAAATTCCAATGTCACTTTAAAAATCATAAATTGAATCTATGAAGTGCATCAACAAATCAATTGCACTCAGCCTATCAGCTTGGAAAATTATGTATTATCAATAAATTCAATCGAAAGAAAATACTGCAATCATGCCTATTGGAAGAATCCTTACAGACATCGCAAGGAACGGAGAACCAAAAATTTAAATTCTATCAGCCAGTTGTATAAAAGAAAATCAAACCATGAGATGACGTCTTTAATGGAGCCACTGCAGCCACTTCCCTGTTCAGCTCTGTATGATGACGTCATCTTATGTTAATTAAATTACATTTTCTTTTGTGCAACTTGCCGTTTGTGTTGGAACTTGGAATTATGACATCCCTATTGTCTGTACAGGTAGATCGGAATTTTCTCTTTTATTATATTCGGAACCTACAAGTTATGTATGGTAGCCATTGAGCTTATTAATTTTTTTTGTCCAAAAAGATGTGGGGTCCCAAATTTGAGAATAATTTTCAATATCATTTATCTTATCAATTCGAGTGATAGCTCATTTTACTCTAGAACATGGTATGCCATAGTGGAGTAGGTCAATTTCCACACAGAAAAAACTAAACAAGTAGAATAGAGGACACATTATAAAATTTTTTGTAACTAACTAGGTTTTGTATGTAATTTATTGTAATTTATCTAATATGTTGTGTAATTGATCTTGTAGTTTTTTTTTTGGGGGGAAATAAACATTCATTAAATTATTTGTTCATTTTACTCAGCTCTTCAAGGTGGGTTCAATGCATATCGGTTACCTGATTGAACCTTACCTAACCCTAACGCATGCCTTCGCCACGACCAACCTCACCAGACATGTGTATTTTAATGAAATGATTATAAACTCAACTTTTTGGAATGGGATTGCTCCAAAAATACTTCAACAGTGTAATAAATAAGTCAACAGTGCAATTCATTAAAATATACATAGCCTATCTGGTGAGGTTAGAGGTACTAGTGAGGTTTTGTCAGGCAACCGAAATATGCATTGAAACCGCCTTGAAGAGCTGAGTAAAATGAGCTATCACTCAATATGAAAGGACAAATATTAAGAATTCTCTAATTTGGAGAAAAAGAAGAACAAGATGACAAAGAAGGAGAAGCAGAAGAAAAAGAAAAGTTGGGAAAAAAGTAGGTGTTATCCAATGTACCTACAAGGTACTGGTATACAAAATACAAGGTATACAGAATACAAGGTACTGGCCACGAAAAGATGCGCGTTGACAAATCCAAACCAGCTGGTCGGTGTGACGTCATTGGTGCTCTAAAAGTATATTCTTCCTATCTTTTCAATGTTAAATTGAGCAACTTTGTAAGTCTTTTTCTCAAAAAGTACATAACTTTCCAGTACCATCGACATCCCCTACGATTAATACAAGAATTTATCTTCAATTTTTTTAGAAATTCAATACTTTTGGACGGCTGGATCTTTCAGAATGATCGATTTTGTAAGAGCCTGCTCATCGAATAACTGTTGCTCTCTTATTGAAAATTAACATGCTTTCCCTGGCTCTTTTGTAATTCAATTACTCAATGCTGATCAATTTGATAAAGCGATCATTGAATAAGGAATTAAAAACGTGGAAACATTAATTAGAGTATAATATTATTTCTCTCAACATCCTTCATATCTTGTCTGTATATTACATAGAATCAGTAGAACATCTTGCCGGTTCAACATCTTTAATCCTTTAGGAGTGCACTCTTAATTCAGGAAAAAATGATATACACATATACACATACTTTAACCAGGTGATAGTTGTGTGTTACGGTCACATACAATATTTATCTTTTTTCTTGAGCAGCTTTGTAAGTCTTTTTCTAAAAAGTATATAACTTTCAAGTCCCATCGACATCTCCTACGATTTATACAATATTTATCTTCAATTTTTTTAGAAATTCATCACCTTTGAACTCCTAGATCTTCCAGAATTCTCGATAATGTAAGGGCATACCGGTTTGGAGATAGAGAACTCTCATTTGTTACTACGAGAAGGGATACTCGTAGAATGAATGAATAGATTTTATTTGTCAACATTTGAAAAGATGAATGGCTTCAAAGGTTTTCTACTGGAGGTTTTCTATTCAAAGTTTTAATACCCCAACAATTATAAAGTTGAAAAAAGGTACTGAATGTAGCCTATTTCTCCTAGTAATACTTTGAGTGATAATATAGACTTATACTTCTTCAATCACTGTTTTTATCAGCATAATAATTAGGCTTGGCTTGAATACTTTATAGTTATTTCGAGCTGTTTCCTTTGTTCATTGTGATATTCTTCTGCAAACTCAACCAATATCTATCCTTTCAAAATTGATTCTAATACCAATCTCAATGCAGAAGACATATAAAGGAAAAGCTAATATTAATTAGATAAAAGTAAAATCAAGAGCGGTTGCAGAGAATAACGTTGTTAGTGCAGGGTATTCCATCAGTGATTTGAAAGGAGAATGTGGATGATCAACGGATGAAGATGATAAGCGCACCACTTTCCTCCCTTATGATATTATATTATGATATTTGATGATTTCGTTTGTTATTACCAATCAATTGGATTGATCAACAATTAAATTCCAATTTAATTTTCGATAAAGAACTTTATTGGTTTCAAAATTATTTACACTCAGTGACCAAGGCACAATCTAGTAACATAATTTTTATCACATATACATCACTCACACTCTATGTGGTAGAAAGCCCCAATATATGGAACAAAAGGAAGTATGGGGTGATAGTATAACACTCACATTCATAAATGCATTATAAACTGAATAATTTGCTATTTGAAAAAATATCTTAAAATATGCCCAACTATATTATCTTTCCGGTATAGGAAAATGATGTGGAGATTGAAAATAATTGGAATTTACCACGCACATTATCCTGTTTTAAGTTTATGAGAGTTCAATTTCTAGAATTGAAATGCCCTCCGAGTTGATTAAAGAGATTGTCATCCTTTCTATTCTTTCAAACAGGAATTCAACCGATCACTTGCCTTATAGAATTATCAAGTTTATTAGAAGGAATATATTGTAGGATACTTATAGTATGAATTCATATTCATACGCATACTTTTCAATGTATGATTCATTTTCATTAAATTCATTATTATTGAATCATGAAGAGTTGATTTTCCCTTTCACAAATAAATAAAGAATGAGAGTTCTACAATAAGTACCAATTGAGAATTCCTCTTACAAATAATTAAATTAGAAATATGTGTTTCAGAATACGAGATCAAGTATTCAATACAATTATTGAGAATTCCTCACACGCAATCCATGCTTTAATATAATATTCGCCCTTATATTTTTTGTTATAGTTTTCAATTAGAAAGATTCAACCAGAAAACTATTTCCTCATCAAGTATGTGAAAGCCATAATTTTCCTGAAAAAAGAGTTCCTCCTAAGGGATTAGGCAAGAAGTTCTATTGATTCTACATATGATATACAGTACACAGACAAGATAAAGGATTGTGAAAGAAATAATAGTACAATCAATGTTTCATGTTCTTAATACCTTATTCAATGATCGATTTATCGAATTCATTAGCATTGAGTAATTGAATTACAAAAGAGCCAGGAAAAGCATGTTAATTTTCAATAAGAGAGCAACAGGTATTCGATGTAGGCTCTTACAAAATCAATCATTCTGAAAGATCCAGTCGTCCAAGAGTATTGAATTTCTAAAAAAAATAAAGATAAATATTGTATGAGTCGTAGGAGATGTCGATGGGACTTGAAAGTTATTTACTTTTTGAGAAAAAGACTTACAAAGCTGCTAAATTTAACATTGGAAATATAGGAAGAATAGATATTTAGAGTACCAATGATGTCACACTGATCATCCGACTCTGATCATTAAAAGATCGAGATGCACGTGGCCAGTACATTGTATTCCAAGTAACTTGGTGTTATCTACAGCTTCCACTTTTATAGAGAGATAAAATGAATGCATATCGTTTGAACTTGCCGGTTCAAGTTCAACTACCCAATAGCGTTGTTACGCGGGAAAAGTTATCCAATTCAGTTCCTTGGCGGGCGACAGCTGAACGAAGCGCGACTTTTGAAAATTTCTGCCTAGCGTCACAACTCTCATAATAATTATGTTTTTTCGGCTTAGGAAGGTGAAGGAGTCATGGGAAAATTCTACAAAAAGTCGTGAACGTTTTTTTCATATATTTGAGATTCTTCTAAATTTTCAAATCAATCTGTCCAAATTTAACAAAGTTATAAGCATTTTCAAATGTGATGCTGGTTAAGAATAAAAATAGAGTAATATCCGTATTCCCTACCAGACATTCAGCTGAACTTTGAGTTCTCATTTTATTCTATGGAAAAATGAATGCATTTTTAGCATTTCTGAGCTTGGAATCATATTTTTCAAATGTTTCTTCATATCTTTATCCAATCAGGTACAATTTAGATAATATACAGTGATGCAGTAATTAAGATTTCTATTACATAAATACATACATTACATATATAAATAATAAATATATACATTATATAAATTACATACTTGAGTATATTCTTACCATTGAACGGACCAACACGAATTGTAGAGATTTAAACAAAAGATCCACCTTGTGTTAAGGAATGAACCTACACTTCTATGGATGAATACTTCGTATACAAATCAATTAATATCAGATAATTTGATAATATTCTAGAGATTGGAGTTAGACTCACTAATATTCTATAAGGAATAATTGTCATACATGGAAGATGTTGGAGTACATTTCTCATTATAATGTAAATGTAATAACAGTTTGTAGCATTCGATGTTTTAATGATTCCAGTAGTCCTTCATTATTGTACTTTCTTGTGTATGTCACTGCAATAAACTGAATTTATTGATACACGAAATAATTCTAAAATCAATATAACAATAGGCAGTGTTCGGTAAAGATGGTATTGTGATTAAAATTCATTCAAAGACCTGGCATGCTGCCCAAAAGTCTTCATTCAGTTTTAACAATCAAAACCTTGATATTATTCCAGCAAATAAGTATGAATTCCACGGCCATTCCCCAATTTTATTCAGATGTTCATACCTTAAGATTAGTGTGGTTAATTTCTGATGACAAAGTCGAAAACATTTTTTTAATTTCCAATAATTGATAGATACCCAAAAGTCAAATTCTTTTATATTAACAGCCCATTTTTTATATTCTCAAGAGAAGGGATGTTTAAAACCTTTATGGTCGCTCACACCATTAGCATCCACCGACCTTGCCACCCACTGAAGCTTGCAGCTCCTGAACACATGCCTTGTATCCCCAAAAATTCCCTAATGTAATGCTTTTTGTCTGTCATCTTGAACTTGAAAAATTCATTTCGTGAAAACTGTACTTGTTCTATAGTTGTTATTGTCTCTCTAAGGGCCATTTGCACAGTGACAGTTTAAACGAAAATTCCATCTTAAACTGGATTAAATCCATATCAAGTCTCGTTTGTTATAATGTGTTACATTTTGAGTTTAAGCCACCAGCTGATTAAATTAAGTTTAAGCTTTGACTGTGCAAATGGCTCTTAATTCGGTAATTCCCTTTCAACTGATACAGCTCATTGGGGTTTTCAGGGTAATCTCCTAGATTTCTACATTATTGAGCATGCTTGACTTATTATGCAACCTCAAATAAATAAATAAATCAACTCTATTAATCAACTTTAAATGCATAAAAAACGGTGCTTGTACAATTTTTTTCCTTTACATATTCTGACAACATGAAAATCTTAGTTTATTGACAATGCTCTACAAAATGTTTTGAGTTATGTGCAATACAAGTTCACGGAGCCGGTCGCTGGTTGATTCAAACAAATCTCGAATCATTATTACAAAGACGAAGTATGGCAACGTTTGATGGACCTTCATGAGGAGTGAAATTTATTTACTATATGAGAATTGGCAACACAGCTCAGCGGACCAAACATAGGAGCACATTTCACGCAGCAATTATAATATTGAAGGACCTTCTTGAGGAATAAAATTTGCATGCAACTCTAATGTTGGCGCCAAATCACTCAAGACCCAACATAGGAGTAGATTTTATATAGCAGAATTATATAAACACTTTGGAGGTTAGAAAGGACCATCATGAGGTGAATAACTTTACAAGGATCTAGATTAATTATGGATGAATATATCATAAATTGAGTAGAATATAACCATTCAGCAAGTCAAGTTCTTCAGGTATAACATAATAGTTTCATTTTGTGACTATCTGATCAAATTTAAAATTGGGGGTCCCGGGGAACTACATAAGAGTTGAAATTTTACTGGACCTACAACTGGCACAAAAACGTAAATATATATATATATATATATATATTATATATATATATATATATATATATATTGAGGAAGAAGCCTATTGAGATCTGTAACATTGATGAAAAGTTATAACGTAATAAAACTTCTCTAAAGGCCCACATTCACGACAGAGCCAAATCCACAGAACATATCCTCCAATTGGTTAAGAAACAGCTGTTGGTGAGAATCAGCCAATCTGAGGATATGTTCTGTGTATTTGGCTCCATTGGCTCTGTTGTGAATGGGGGCCTTAAGAGAAGTTCAGTGCTAATCTGAACAGCTTCATCGTTGTTATCTATGTTGCAGCTTATATTTAAAATATGCCTTTTTCAGTCGATTCACTTGAGAATGGTTGGGGTTAGAGTAGCGGTTTGTTGTCTTGGCTGTCGCGAGGGAATCTTCACATAGATAAAGAGTTCTGAGAGGGTTGGAAATTATTTTTCAATTGAGGCATCCTTGATAAGTCTGATTTAATATAGGTTTGAAACGGTTTCTGAGTACAGCGAATTACAGAGTGTCCAAAAAGAAGTCGAAATTTAATCACCATTTCTAATCTATTGACATTTAAGTCAAAACAAAGCCTCAGGAAAAGTAAATAAATCAATTTTTGTGAATGATCAATAAATTTCTCGATAATTTGATGCCTTACAAATCAAATTCAAATCAAATCAAATCAAATCAATTTATTTTCCATTTATACAATATATACAGAGCATGAAATTACCATAGTCACTAAAAAAATTACCATATAACTAAAAAATCACAAACATACTCTGAAGAGCATTACCATAAATCAAATATACATGGAAAATAATCCCAAAGGTTACAAAAACCTGTTTGGGCAGAAAAAAAACTACTTAAAATAAAAAAGAAGTGTTACAGTTTACAAAGCAAATTAAGAAAGAGTAGAAAAAACTAAAAAGACAAGAAAAAAGGAGAAAGAACTTCAGTATCAGTTTAACATTATTAAAATACTAACAATATTACACTATAAACAGTAACATTACAAACTAAAACAAAAAAAAAAAAATGTCGAGCTTACCAGTTGTAAAAAAGTGCTAAATAAAGTGCTGGCCTGCAGTTCAAACAATATTCTCATAATAACCGGAAACATCTTCATGTATCAGATGGCTCTGTAATAATCTGCAGAAAGTTGTCTTCTGCCTACACCTTTTTATGTCCACAGGAAGTCTATTAAAAAACGTTGGTGCTAAAAATTGAAGAATTTTTTGAAAATTGTAAGGTTGGGCTTAGGGACTTTGCACATTTTGTTGATTCCTCCCAACCCTGCGCATATTAATCAGCTGCATTTCACCACTCCTATCAAAAAACAGTTTTAGGGTTTTAAAAAATATATAAGTTCCTGATAGGAACTTATATATTTTTAAAAATCTCCTTGATTTACCAAACACTTATGTTCAACAACTGCCTAATTATGATCTTTCAAAGAAGTATAATATCTCATTCTAATATTCTATCTTCAAAGGTTACCATGCTTTGTTTTTTGGTTATTGAAAGTAGAACTTATCTAGTCCCAAAATTGTATAGAAGAATCCTCTCCTTGATTTGCAATGGATATATCGTAATAATTAAAAATAGTATCATGGTCATTGGTTCCTCTCATCAGCAAGGTAATCATGAAAGTATCAATTGATCAAATTCAAAAAAATTTATTCATTTATCTACAAATCCCATTCCTCCCCGGATAGTATGTTGAAAGTGTACACAAAAGCCTCCTCGTTTTGTGGCTTTAATGTGTAATCATTTTGCCTCCACTGCTCAAAGTAACTGCTATTGCTTTGTTTGGCCTTGAACTCTCAGTGAACTGATGATTCAGCAGTCAATTCATTTTCAGCATAATTTACGGTTTTCTCAGCTCACAGGTGTCAGCTTTTAGTTTTAGACGTGACGTTGCAATTACACATGAAAAGTGACTTCGATAATCTAAATAACACATAGGTAATGCCTGCAAAACCGAAGTTTTAGTGCTGCCAGCGAGTATCAATATGAATTTTCAATACAAAAACTCCAATACAAAAATAAATAAATACAATTAAAATGAATGATGTTTCAATCAATCTTGATCAAAATGGAATTAATCGGTATGTATAATATCATTTCATGTATTTTTTGCATACATCCATTCTTCTGAATAGGCTACATTATTTTTAATTTTATGTGAATAACATTCACAACAGTTATGCATCACAATATTTTATTGTAATTAGTCATTATAGGTTTTTATCATGTTATCCCTTGTTTTTTTTCTTAGATTTTTTGCTCACTTCCAATCTCTTGATGAATGATTCGATAATTCCATTGAGTGTTTGATTTAATGTGAACTAATAAAAACTTGAGCTTGGCATTCGAGGCTCAAAAATAGCTCAACATTACAGCAGGCTACCTACAAAATTTTACATCATAATAACTTAGTTATTGTAATAAATAACATTTTTTATATATCATATTTTAAACTTTTTACTCAATTTTATAATATTTTCCTCGCTTCCAATCTCCTGGTGAATGGATACATTCATTCGATAATCCATTGATTGTTCTCATCAATAAATTGATATTCTAGGCTCAACAAAAGCCCAACATATTATTTTTTGAATGATCCAAGTATTGTATGTTTCGAGTGTTATGAGATGTGCTAATTTATTCTATTTACAGAAGTATGAGACATTTTCTACAACTTTTTGCAGTCATTCATATCTGATCAACATGATAATATTATGATTATTATTTTGCAAGATCATGTATGAATACATTATTTTTTAATATCTTTGACATTAAAGTCCTCATCAAAAACCTGTATAAGTTATTATAATTCATTAAAACCTAATATAAGCTCCTAAGCATTTATGTCAGTACTCACAAAAGTTCCATGATATAATCTTTATTACATACTCAAATAATTAAATTTTGTAAATCAATATACTTGTGACTCGTGAAACATGAACACAAATTTCTTGAGTTCTTTTAATCTATTACAATACACCATAATTATTGAATTAGTTTTTTATTGTACATAATTTCTCTACGGAAAGTATGAAACATACAGCATATCTCTTGCAGTTATTGAAGGCTTGATGAACATGAAATTATCAAGTACTAGGAATATCTTTCAGAGTTGTTTTTTTAATGCATCCACTCTTCTGAATAAGGTACCTATGAAGTTTGAAACTTTGGATCCTTGAATCCGTCCCTTCAAAAACATAAACATAAATAGGGTACATTAATCTTAATTCTTCTGACAACATAGGCTTACGTACCCAAGGTACCTAGAATAGGGTATTGGCCACGCGCATCTCGATCTATTAATGATCAGATTCAGATGATCGGTGTGACGTTATTGGTGCTCTAAATATCTATTCTTAAATTGAGCAACTTTGTGAGTCTTTTTCTCCAAAAGTAAATAACTTTCAAGTCCTATCGACATCTCCTACGATTCATACAATATTTATCTTAAATTTTTCTAGAGATTTAATACTTTTGGACAGCTGGATCTTACAGAATGATCGATTTTGTAAGAGCCTGCACATCGAATACCTGTTGCTTTCTTATTGAAAATTAACATGCTTTCCCTGGCTCTTTTGTAATTCAATTACTCAATGCAAATGAAATCGATCATTGAATAAGGATTGAAAACGTGAAAACATTGATTGTACTATAATATTGTTTCTATAAAAATCCTTTATCTTGTCTGTGTACTGTATATTATATGTAGAATCAATAGAACATCTTGCCTTATCCCTTAGAAGGATATCTTTTTTTAGGAAAATTATGGCTTTCACATACTTGATCAGGAAATAGTTTTCTGGTTGAATCTCTCAAAATTGGAAACTACAATAAAATATAAGAGCGAATATAATATATTAAAGCATGCATACCGCGTGGGGAATTCACAATAATTGAGAATTGTATTGGATATACTCTCGTATTATGAAACACATACTTTCAATTTGTTATTTGTGTTATTTAATTCTCAATTGATAATTGTTCTCTTATTGTAGAACTCTCATTCTTTATTTATTTATGAAAGGGAGAATCAACTCTTCATGATCCAATGATAATATATTCAATGAAAATGAATCATACATTGAAAAGTATTCCTTCAAATAAACTTGATAATTATTCTATAAGACAAGTGATCGGTTGAATGCATGTTTGAAAGACTACGAAAGAAAAACAATATCTTAAACCAACTCGGGGGGCAATTCTATTCTAGACATTAAACTTTCATACACTTAAAACAGGATAATGTGTGGTGAATTCCAATTATTTTCAATCTCCACATTATTATTCTATAACCGGAGAGATATTAGTTGGGCATATTTAAAGATATTTTTTCAAATTGAATTTATTCATTTTATTATGCATTTATAATGTGAGTGTTATACTATCACCCCATACTCTCTTTTGTTTCATATTGGGGCTTGCTACCACATGGAGTGTGAGTGATGTATATGTGATAACAATTATGTTTCTAGATTGTGCCTTGGTCACTGAGAAGAAATAATTTTGAATACAAAGTTTTTATCGAAAACTTGAGTTTTTATTAAATTTAATTGTTCATCAATCCAATTAATTGTTCAAAACAAACAAAATCATGAAATATCATAAGGAAGGAAAGTGGTGCGCTTACCATCTTCATCCATTGATCATGTACATTCTCCTTCTGATGGTATGCCCTGCACTTACAACCTTTATTCTCTGAACCGCTCTTGATTTTATTTTTATCAAATTAATATTAGCTCTTTCTTCATTATGTCTTCTGCATTGATATTGGTATTAGAATGAGTTTTGAAAGGATAGATATTGGTTGAGTTTGCAGAAGAATATCACATTGAACAAAGGAAACAGCTCAAATGTGTACAACTTAATGAATAACGAGAAAGCTCAAGATAACTATTTAAGTATTCAAGCAAAGCCTAATTATTATGATTATAAAACAGTGATTGAAAAACTATAGGCCTATATTATCATTCAAAGTATTACTAGAAGAAAAAGGCTACATTCAGTACCTTTTTTCAACTTTATAATATTGTTGAGATATTAAAACTTTGAATGAAAAACCTCCAGTAGAAAACCTTTGAAGCCATTCATCCTCTCAAATGTTGCCAAATTAAATCTATTCATTCTTTCTACGAACATTCCTTCTCGTAGTATCGAATGAGAGTTCTCTATCTCCAAACCGATATGCCCTTACATTATGGATCATTCTGGAAGATCTAGGAGTTCAAAAGTGATGAATTTGTAAAAAACATTGATGCTAAATATTGTATAAATCGTAAGAGATGTCGATGGGACTTGAAAGTTATGCACATTTTCTAGAAAAAGACTTACAAAGTTGCTCGAGGAAAAAAAAAGATAAATATTGTATAAGACCTTAGCACACAACTATCACCTGCCTAAAGTATGTGGATATGTGTATATCATTTTTTCCTGAATTGAGAGTGCACTCCTAAAGGATAAAAGATGTTGAACTGGCAAGATGCTCTCCTGATTATATGTAGGCCTAATATACAGTAGGCTACACAGACAAAGATATCAAGGATTTTGAGAGAAATAATATTAGGCCTATACTCTAATTGATGTTTTCACGTTTTTAATTCTTTATTCAATGATCGATTTATCAAATTTATTAGCATTAAGTAATTGAATTACAAGAGAGCCAGGGATAGCATGTTTATCTTCAATAAGAGAGCAACAGGTATTTGATGTGCAGGCTCTTACAAAATCGATCATTCTGAAAGATCCAGCCGTCCAAAAGTATTGAATTTCTAAAAAAATTGAAAATAAATACTTTATAAATTGTAGGGAATGTCGATGGGACTTGAAAGTTATGTGCTTTTTGAGAAAAATACTTACAAAGTTGCTCAATTTAACATTAAAAAGATAGCAGAGACACCAGAAAATTCTCCGAATTTAAAAATAATCTATTGTTTTCACACTTCTCTTGATTTTAACAGCTTGCGACAGTGAATCATCTCCAATCTTCTCCTAAATAATAAATATACTGTTCACTGGTTGTTCGCCTGACGCCTGCGTGCAATGTGAGTGGGCGTAGTTGATTGCGCGGAGTACATTGTGTTGTATTTTGACTGTCAGAAAGCACCTGATTACATTATCTGCATAGTAGTGAATCAATGTAAAATAATAAGTTACAGATTACTATAGTATTTGTTGTCTAAAGCGATTTCTTTGGAAACAGGAGCATGTGATGTTTGCTGATCTCATGTTCATGTACGGTACTCAAGTAGAGGCACCAGAAAATTCTCCGAATTTGAGAATAGGCTATTGTTTTCTCCTTCTAAACATTTTTATCCTCTCCAATTTGCTCATAGCGAGCGAAGTGTTGAGTTTAATTTATAAAGTTCAACAGCAAAGACATTTTCACAAACTTGTGGGTTGCACAATTCAATTTCCTGACAATTCCCGTGGCTAGTGCAGAATGTAGTTTTAGCAAAGTCAAACCTATTAAAATGTATTTGCGCTCTACAATGGCACAAGAAAGGCTCAATATTCACTCGCGATACTCTCGATTGAAAATGAAGTTACAAAGAAACTGGATTTTGGAGAAAATTTAAAAACGTTTATTTATGCCAAATCAAGGAGAATACATTTTTGTGTTTAAGTTTTTAGTTTTATTAATGAACAGTTCCTATTGAAAAGACAAGACAATTTATAACCATCCTAAAACGAAATATCACAGTGTCAAAGACGAAAGACTGCTGACAGTGCTGACTGTATGTAAACTAGTTGTTCTGTGAACATTAGACCTAGCGCTCAGTAAGTTACATTCTTACAGTATTTTGTAAGTCAAACGAAATCAAAATCATTCATTGTCCTAATGTCGTTACAAAAATACGATTTGTTCAACAACGTCAAGTACAATTACAATATTATAAATACTTATAAGATCAATATAAAACATAGAAATTACTATAGTAATTGAAAACAATGAATTTTTCTGTACGTCCATAGAACAGTAATGACAGTAAACTGTACTGTTATGACAGTAAACTTGAGGATTTAACCTTCTTCACAGGAAAAGCTGTGTAAACAACGCTTTTTTAAAAACTCGCCCTCCAAAAATTAGTTTATAGAGATATTGAGTCAATTAACAGTACACGTTCTTGAACGGTCTACTGTTACATGGAAAGTGAATCTCCAATGTACACTCCAGTGTCTCCAGTGTACAACTTGCCATGCTAATCGCGTTCCTTTGACCCTCTAAATTCTGCCAACATCACATCAAAAAGTTCCCATATTTTTGTGCCACTCTGTATTTCACATTTCAAGATTGTCCTTCCATATCTTGCATATGGAAAAGTTATGATCGATTTGAAGGAGACTCTTCAAGTCCTCAATAAAATGAATAAAGTCTAGGAAGATCATTCCAGCAATTTTATTCAATTCAATTATTTAGAACTTTATAATCAATTAATTAAATGCTCTCATTTAATATAATTCTGAATCAACCAATTGAATTCTTCGCCTTGTGAAAAAAATATTCACTATCATTTGAATAAGACGCTATAGGCGGCCCTGCAAATTTGAATCTTTGAAACTTAGCCTCACAAAATAAGTGTTGCAGCCAAAACTTGTGTTAAGAACTGGTTTTCTCCCCGCTATGTAAGTTAAATTAAACACACAATTTCTTCTCGGATTGTGGGTTGGAAGTGTACACACCATTTTCTCCCCGGTTTGTGCAGTTAAAGTGTACACACATTTCTCCCCATTTTGTAGGTTTAATGCATAATTTTTTTTTCAAGTTAACAGAAGAAAAATGTTACAATTGTATAAAAAACATATTAATATACCTTCTAAAACAAAAATTGAGTCTCCAACATGTGTGTAAATGTGTGTAAATCAGCCTCCCCGCATTGTATGTTCATTTCTCACCTCCCCGTTTGTGGCCTTGTTCCAGTATGTGTGTGTGTGTGTGTGTGTGTGTGTGTGTGTGTATTTTATATAAAGTGAGATTATAATACACTGCTACTATAGTGAGGTCCACGTTTTAATGACAGTAGATAAAAGATAGAGAAGAATAGTGATGCTGATTCTCTGTATTAATTAATTATATTTCTACACTGTGAAAAACAAAATTGGCATCATTGTGAACCTATAAAAGGATAGTATCACCAGCTTTGTCAAATAATAGACAAGGATAGCAAAACCAAAGTTGATCAAATACTGTCATTATAACGTAGACCTCACTGTACCACTTGTTTCCTTAAGGAGGAATAGTGATGCTGATTCTCTGTATTAATTAATTATATTTCTACACTGTGAAAAACAAAATTGGCATCATTGTGAACCTAGAAAAGGATAGTATCACCGGCTTTGTCGAATAATAGACAAGGAAAGCAAAACCAAAGTTGATCAAATACTGTCATTATAATGTAGACCTCACTATACCACTTGTTTCCTTAAGGAGATGGAGAGGAGGTTAATAGTGGAATCCTATAGTGACCTAACTACAACTACTACTCACCAGCAAAAATCAATAAGTCTCTTTATTCTGACGAGAGAGAGAGAGAGACTGGGTCAAAGAGTCACTCACCAGCAAACAAAAAATCAATAAGACGACTCTTCTTACTTACTTTGTCGAGAGAGACTGGTCTTCTGAGTTCACTGATTACAAAACACACAAAACGTGTACTACTCACACAAAGAGAGAGAAAAGATTATTGTGTGTGTGTGTGTGTGTGTGTGTGTGTGTGTGTGTGTGTGTGTGTGTGTGTGTGTGTCTGTGTGTGCACAAGTGACAAAGTATTATCAAATTTTTTTTTATAGAATATTGTCTAAGCTGAGGGGCGCGTGGCATAGGTGGTGCAACACACAGCAGCACTTCGATTTGGTGCACTCCACCCCCACCCTCCAACTGTAATTAACACTGTTGTGGTGTGTTATTTGCATTCCTTTCCACAGCACAAAATAAGTTGACTGTTGTGTCGTCACTCCTCCTCCTCACTGCTGCTGCTGTGTCTGGTGGCAAGGGGGGTGGAGTTCTTGCATCAGCAGAAAAGAAAAAATATGCAAGATGCAAAAAACATTTTGAATAATTGAGATGATGACAAGAAACTACCCTACCCTATTATTATCATTATCCCTCCTCCCTCCCCACTTCTGTTGAGACTAACCTCCACCCCGCACTTTCTTCTGTTTGTAAACATCATAAAAACAGTTTCAATTTGACCAGAATGGTTATTGCTGCCTGAAAACTCGAAAGGAACACTTCTCACTCTCTAAACAACTACTCCATTGGAAGCAGCACTTACCAGCAACAGCAACAGGCAGCCTTTTGTGTGCGCACTCATTATTATTGATTGAGAATAACAATTAAAAGTGGTGACTTTGTCAGACACACACACGTAGAGAGAGATATTGTTGTAATATTCTACACACACACACACACACACACACACACACACACACATATTTGTTCTTCGTTAACAAAAATTCGAAGGTATGTTTCACAACTCTACTACTATATCATATTATTTTTGTATCTTTTTCTTCATTAAAATGATTTCACAGTAAAAAAATCTAAAAACAACCTCTTTTATATTGAGAGAGAGAGACACACACATACAAACAGATTTTGTTTTTTTATGTTTTGCAGATGTTCTCCTCTAAGAGAAGACACATGCCAAACATATTAAAAGAAGGAATGGGCTTAAATGAGTTATAATCACCACTCTCCCTACTAACTTTATCCAAAGAGGCTAGCATAAATGCAATTTTCTATGGAGCAGATTTGTGTAGCATACCCAAATCAATGCAATCTCAGACTTTAGAATCTGGTGAAAATTGTGAATTACAATGTACAACTAGCAACAGCAACGGCCTTCTTTCTAAATTGTATGCTATATGCAAAAGACTCAATATTAAAGACCTCATGAACATGATTGCAGCTGAACACTTGACGTATGAAGATGTTACAGCATTGTATCTGCAAAATCTTGACTTTCAAGAAGAAGGAGAAGAAGATGCCGATTACATATTGTTTGATAAACAACAGCGTATAGATTTAACAAAAGATTTTCATTTAACATCATGTTTAGAGCATCAGTGTTTATGTCCCATAAATACTTTAGTAACGTACAAATGTCATTGTCAGGATTTCTTTGACATTACATCGCATATGTTTGAATTTCAAAATAAGAGTAGATATATCGATCCATTCATTTTGAGAGAAATTAACCCAGAGAGATATCATTTATTTGACAGAAACCCCGAAGAGTATACTTTTGATTATATTATGAGAAACCTAATGTATTTTCACTACTATAGGTAGTGGACACTAATAATGATAACAAGATAAAAAAAAATTAGTATGAATGACTGTTCACACACAAACACACACACATACTGGAACAAGGCCACAAACGGGGTGGTGAGAAATGAACATACAATGCGGGGAGGCTGATTCACACACATTTACACACATGTTAGAGATTCAATTTTTGTTTTAGAAGGTATATTAATATGTTTTTAATACAATGATAACATTTTTTCCATGTTAACTTGAAAAAAAAAATTATGCATTAAACCTACAAAATGGGGAGAAATGTGTGTACACTTTCACTGCACAAACCGGGGAGTAATGGTGTGTACACTTCCAACCCACAATCTGAGGAGAAATTGTGTGTTCAGTTCAACTTACAAAGCAGGGAGAAAACCGGTTCTTAACACAAGTTTTGGCTGCAACTCTCATTTTGTGAGGCTAAGATTTTAATTTGCAGGGCCACCTATAGCATCTTATTCAAATGATAGTGAATATTTTTTTCACAAGTCGACAAATTCAATTGGTTGATTTGGAATAATATTAAATAAGAGTGTATAATTAATTGTTCATGAAGTTCTAAATGATTGAATTGAATAAAATTGCTGGAATGATCTTTCTAGACTTCATTCATTTCATTGAGGACTTGAAGAGTCTCCTTGATTCATGCAAGATATGGAAGGACCATCTTGAAATATGAAATGCACAGTGGCGCAAAAATATGGGATCGTTTTGATGTGATGTTGGCAGAATCAAGAGGGTCAAAGAAACACGATTAGCATGGCAAGTTGTACACTGGAGACATTGGAGATTCATTATCCATGTAACAGTAGACCGTTCAAGAACGTGTACTGTTAATTGACTCAATATAATATCTCTATAGACTGATTTTTGGAGGTCGAGTTTTTAAAAAGCGAAGTTTACACAGCTTTTCCTGTAGAAAAGGTTAAATCCTCAAGTTTACTGTCATAATAGTTCTTTGGACATACAGAAAAATTTATTGTTTCCAATTCAGTTTCTATAGTAATTTCTATGCTTTATATTGATCTTATGAGTATTTATAATATTGTAATTATTGTACTTGACGTTGTTAAACAAATTTTATTTTTGTAATGACATTAGGACAATGAATGATTTTGATTTCGTTTGACTCACGAAATAACTGTAACAGGACGGTAACGGTCTTAGGCTTCCTCTCTATTGTTATTATTCCGTAATCAATTTCATTTGGGTTGAGCTCTTGAGATGTGTATAGTGCAAATAGCTATGGAGTGCACAGCTTCATTCTTTTTATTTTGAATTCAATTTTGTCCAGCTTAATAGCATCACGGATCTCTCACTCACTACTTTTATTATATTTACAGTCACAATATACAAAGTGAAATAAACTAATTATTGTCCGAGCGAAGTGGGATCTAAGATTCAAGTCGACGGTTTGGCATTTCTCTTTATGTTCAAATGTTTATATGTTGCGCATTTACAGCGAAACACAGCAATAGATTTTCATGAAATTTGACAGGTATGTCCTTTTTGAATTTAGCGTCGACGTATATATATAAGGTTTTTTTCAATTTTGCATTTTAAAGATAATACAAAAGGAAAAGGAGTTTTATTCGAACACCAATATTACCGTAAAATCAGACTATACAATTATTCATCATAAATCAGCTGTCTAGTGGACTAGAATACTAACCATTCAAAAATATCGAACATCTTGAAAATGTATCTTTCCATCAACGTTAGTAGACAGTTGTCTACTAACTTTTTCTTTCCATGAGCCAAGACCATGATTCTAGTTTGGAGTTATTGATAGAAAACATTTTTTCCTACATTTTTCTTTTTAATCTGATCATTGAAATTGCAACAAATATTATTCAAAAGAAATAGATTTCTTAAATCATGAAAAGTCAGAAATGAAGTTTGTAGGAAATCAGCATTATGGTAGTTTATTTTTTTTAATTTCAACACACCGATTTTTCGCCAACACAACACAGAATGTTCTCTGATGGGTTGATTGGATTGGCGTATCGATGGCAGCCAGACCTGATAACAGCGCTCACACTCACATTCCGGGACAAGTCACAGTACAATAGAACAGAAAGCTCTATGTATATTTAGGATTTTTTCTAGACATTTTTAATTGATAAATTATTAATTAATTTTTGAGGAAAAATAACAACAGGTCAATGTAACTTACTGAGCGCGAGGTCTAATGTTCACAGAACAACTGGTTTATATACAGTCAGCACTGTCAGCAGTCTTGCGTCTTTGACACTGTGATATTTCGTTCCAGGATGGTTATAAATTGTCTTGTCTTTTCAATAGGAATTGTACATTAAAACACAAAAATGTATTCTCCTTGATTTGGTATAAACAAACATTTTTAAATTTTCTCCAAAATCCAGTTTCTTTGCAATTTCATTTTCAATCAAGAGTATCGCGAGTGAATATTGAGCCTTTCTTGTGCCATTGTGAAGCGCAAATACATTTTAATAGGTTTGACTTTGCAAAAACTACATTCTGCACTAACCACGGGAATTGTCAGGAAATTGAATTGTGCAACCCACAAGTTTGTGAACATGTCTTCGCTGTTGAACTTTTTAAATTAAACTCAACACTTCGCTTGCTATGAGCAGATTTAAGGGGATGAAAATGCTTAGAAGGAGAAAATAATAGCCTATTCTGAAATTCAGAGAATTTTCTGGTGCCTCTGCTTGAGTACCGTACAAGAACATGAGATCAGTAAACATCACATGCTCCTGTTTCCAAAGAAATCACTTCAAACAACAAATACTGTAGTAATCTGTAACTTATTATTTTACATTGATCTAATATGCAGATAATATATAATGGAAGGCGCCAGGCGCTTTCTGACAGTCAAAACACAACACAATGTACTCCGTGCAATCAACTTCGTCCACTCATATTGCAAGCAGGCGTCAGATGAACAGCCAGTGGACACTATATTTATTATTTAGGAGACGATTTGAGATCATTCACTATCACAAGCTGTTCAAATCCAAAATTGGGCAAAAATTCTGTTTTTTTTTTATGTTGCTGAGGCGCCCCACAGGCTGCGGCGCCTAAGGTGACCACATCGGTCGCCACACCCACGCGACTGCTCTGTATATCAGTGACTGTTTTTGACAATTATGGTGGGACAACTTTCGAACCACTCTATACCAAGTTCAATCACTCTCCCAATCAATTTCTTGTGTGTTATGATCAACAAAAGTTTTGCCTTGGGCGCCTCAGAAGAACACGACGGCCTTGTTCACTACCCCCCCCCCACAAGGACATAAATAACTTCTAAGTAGCTTGACCCTTCCCCTAACATGATCCTAGGTACGCCTATGTTGACAGAAGAATTGAGAATAATGTACCCTATTTATGTTTATGTTTTTGGAGGGACAGATTCAAGGGTCCAAAGGTTCAAAGGTACCTCATTCAGAAGGGTGTATGCATTAAAAAAAAACAACTTTGAAAGCTGATATTCCTAGTACTTGATAATTTCATGTTAATCAAGCCTTCAATAACTGCAAGAGATATGCTGTATGTTGCATACTTTCCGTAAAGACATTATGTACAACAATAAAAAACTAATTCAATATTAATGGTGTAATGCAATAGATTAAAAGAACTCAAGAAATTTGTATTCATGTTTCACGAGTCACAACTGACCTGATTTACAAAATTTAATTTTTCGAGTATACAATAAATATTGGATCATGGAGCTTTTGTGAGTACTGACATAAATAGCTTAGAATCTTAGAAGCTTACATTTGGTTTTGATAAATTATAATAACTTAACTGGTTTTTTATAAGGATTTTAATGTCAAAGATATTGAAAAATAATATATACATGATCTTGAAAAATAATCATAATAATATTATGTTGATCAGCAGGCCCGGCCCCAGGGGTGGGCGGACCGGGCGGCCGCCCAGGGCGGCAGGTTTTGGGGGCGGCAAATTTAAAGGAATGGAAAATTTTAAAATACATACAAATAATAAATTCATAATATCAAATGTGAATGGTAAAATTATATAAGAAGCTTTTCAACCTCGAGCTAATGAAGACTTTTCTAAGATCAACAATGTCCCAGGAACGTCTGAGTGGTCTAGCGAACATAAAATAGTTCAGTCCCCAGATCTTGAAGAATTGGTGAAGGAATTTCCCCATGCAAAGGTCAGACGAGTTCTACTTAATTAAACAGGTGTGTTAAACAAACTTGTAGAAATTGTAGTTCTAATAACTACTTAGCAAGTTAAGTAGACCTAATACTATGTTGCAGTCTTTGTCTTAAGGCTGTGCAGAGGTTAAAAATAAACTTTCTTGTACTGGTGATATTTTTCAAAGTTTTTCGATTTGTACCGGTATATATCAAAATGAAAAAGTTTTTTTAGGAAAACATTCTCTTCCAATCATTACTTTTTGGAATATGAACGCCTAAATTATAAATTTTTGGGACAGGACATTTCAAATTCGGTACGAGATAAATTCTTCATGGTATTGTTGATTGAATAAAACAAGAAAATTTTGAAACATTTTCTGAAAATATCAATTTTTGAAAAAGTTATTCAATTTACAAAAAAAAACTCAACTAAACACTATATTTGGTCATTTTTAGTAAATTGAATAACTTTTTCAAGAGTTGATATTTTCAGAAAATTTTTGTTTTATTAAATCAAAAATACCATGAAGAATTTATCCTTTGAATTTTTTGTATTCATCTTGTACCGAATTTGAAATGTTCTGTCCCAAAAATTTAAACTTTAGGCGCTGATGTCTCAGAAAGTAATGATTGAAAAAAAAATGTTTTCCTAAGAAAACTTTTTCATTTTGATAGCTTGATCCTTAAGCTATCCATGATCGTGTCCTCGCGCGCCTCTCCACTCTCTCCAGGAAATACTGAAATGAAGTGCAACTAACAGGTGATTCTCATTGAACATAATCTCATGAGCTTATATCATTGTGCGGAATATCACTGTGAGGACAATATGATGATGGTTGAAGCTACATATGAGGTGTTTTTCACAATACAATGAGCATTGTTGTCAAGTGTACCTGGAAATCTATAATGAGATAGAGCGTTCTACCTAGTCTCAGATTTTAGAGCACAAAATTACGCCAAGAGGGATTTTGAATTTTACATCTAGATTGTAATCGGGATATATTATTGATCAAATACTAAATATGATCAAAATTATCATATCTTAAAATATCACTCATATTTGAAAAATCATAACTCAGTACTCATTGGAGATTGAGAGTTCCGAATGATCTCATTTCATTCAGAATTTCATGATCTTAAAAAAGGCAAGAACAAATTTTTCTGTCCGATCACTGATTTTGGCGGAAATAGCTGAAAACTGGAAAATGAACCGAAAATACGAGGTTTTTGGGCCACTCTGTATTAGCACAAGGGAATTTTACATAAAGTATTTGGTGCTGAACCTCTCTCATGTATCCAAATAAAATATAAAAAAATCAGAACTACGATATAAATTGCAAGCAAACCCCCATTTTCATGTCTATATTGACTGGACTTTACTGTTCCTCAATATTTGTCAAATATTTGTTTAAATGTCAATAAATATTGTTAAACATAATTTTTCAGAGTTTACTGAGACTCTGTGGTGTCGCATCACAGCGGAGACACAATAGTAACGCTGGTTACACACTGGGCGGTTTCTGCCGCGGCGGCGAAACTGCCGTCGCCAAACTCGAAAAAAAGTCTAGCTTACACATTCAGCAGAAAAAAATACCGCCAAACATCGAGCGGCAAAATTACCGCCACGTATGATCAGTAGCGAAAATAATTCTTGTAGTTCTTCATCGCAAATGTGTTGTGACTTCTATGTTTCATGAGTGTTCAGTTAATTGTATTTTGCACATTTTTCAAGAGTATATATTATTAAGTGTTTAACTTAAAATGGAAAGGAAACAACTTTTTCGCCACACTTGGATGTAATGAGCTGTTTTACGTGCGTCATATGGAGGCCGAAAGTGATTGTTTTCCGACCAGGCCGGTAAAACTTTACGGCCCTAGGGCTGTAAAATAACCTTGAAGTCAGCTGATTCTGATTTGATGTGAACGTGTTTACAAAATAGTTTATGAAACGGAATCAGTTTATGCTTCTAGAATTGAATAAAGTTTTTGCAATAAGATACTATCATTTTATTTGGATGAATGAAATACAAATGAGATATTATAAACTATTCAAATACAATTTTCAGAGTATAATAGAATCTAACCTCTAACCTCCTAGTAAAGCGTTTATCACGGAACATGGTTGATAAACGGAATCATTTTATGCTTCTAGAATTCAATAAAGTATTCTGTAATAATATACTATCATTTTATTTAAATGAATAAAATACAGATAAGATATATATTATAAACTATTCAAATAATTCGATTTTCATAGAAGGATAGAACTTCTAACCTAAACTTCCATTGACATTCAGATCACATCAGATTGGCCGAATTTCAAGTGTGCTAAAACAGCTGATCAAAAACTTTTTCAAGTGTGATAAACCAGCTGATCAAAAACTTTTCATTATTTGTGTTTATCATTCAATAATTAAAACATTTATAATAATATCATCTTATTGTCATTTGGAAGAATAAAAAGTATAAACTCAACCTCTTACATAATTGAACATAATCTTTTAGGTTATTTAGACAAATCAGAATAAAACATAAAAATACTTGGACAATTTCTTGATATTCAGATTTGCTAGAGCTATGACCTTCCACTTTTGCTTTCGGAAGTGCTTATAATAGACAATGAGAATAATTATTATTCTCATATATATATTGTTTATTTTTCTGTGTGGCGAAAAATTACGTTCTCACCATGGGCAAAAATGTTTTTCCGGCTCTCAATCTTTTCTAGTCCTCGGCCTACGGCCTCGGACTTGAAAACCGATTTCGAGCCAGAAAAGTCTCATTTTCGGCCCTAGGTGCGAAATATACTATTACCACTTTTGTTGTACCGTCGAATGAAAAGAAGACAGCAGCGAAATAGCCTTGCTTGGATTAATTAAAATGAACGTTTTTTTCAAATCGACAGCGATATACAACATATTACAGTTTTTTCCTTGTCATCCAGAGTTTCAAAATCCCCCCTAATCACCATACACACTTCCTTCCACGCATTCCTTGTTGCATCTCGATCCTTAAATATGTCGAGGGTTTTGTCCCACAAAACTGGCCTCTGTTCTACAAATGATATTAACAACTCATCGTCTATTAACTTACTCATTTTCTCACAATCGTCAACCACAAACACTTAAAACAATAAATAAATGTTATAAACAACTTACAAACTTTACAACAAGACACAAATTAAAAGGCTGATTTTCTAAGACCTCTGACTTGGAGCAACTGGGAAAGACGACTGATCAGCGGCGAAGGTAGACAACCACCAAATGTGTTAACGCCAATTTGGTCACGTAAGCCACTGCGTAGACAAGAGCGGCAAAAACACCACCAGCCGCAGTGGTAGTGGACGGCTGCACAGCTGCCGCCAACGGCAATATAGCCGCGCGGCGTTTCTGCCGCCCAGTGTGTAAGCTTCCATTCAAGTCCATAGACTATTGCTCGAACGGCGGCGACGGCGAAATTACCGCCCCGGCAGAAACCGCCCAATGTGTAACCGGCGTTAGGCGATCGCTCAAGGAGGGGTGGAACCCGGGATTAACAATTAAAGACGGGATACTTGCGGGGGGGCGGCAGTTGCCGATCTCGCCCAGGGCGGCAAAGTCCCTAGGGCCGTGCCTGTTGATCAGATATGAATAACAGCAAAAATTTGTAGAAAATGTCTCATACTTTTGCAAATAGAATAAATTAGAACATCTCATAACACTCGAAACATACAATGATTGGAGCATTAAAAAAATAATATTATGTTGGGCTGTTGTTGAGCCTAGAATGCCAATCTCATGCCAATTCATTGATGAAAACAATCAATGGATTATCGAATGAATTTATCCATTCATCAGAAGACTGGAAGTGAGGAAAATAGTATGAAATAGAGTGAAAAGTTTTAAATATGATATAAGAATTATTATTCATTACAATAACTAAGTTGTTATGATGTAAAACGTTTTTTTTTTTTTTTTAAGATAACGTCCTAAAGACTCCAGTCATGGAGTATAAGATAAGTCATGTTATTACATAATAATTCTAACACTAAGTAGCTCAACCTAGTTTAGGTTTGAAAGGAATTCTTGTACACTATAAAAAGCTCTATCAACTAAATATTTTTTAATTTGTTTTTTGAAAATCTTCAAATCATCATTACTTTTCAAGATTTGAGGTAGCTTGTTATAAAATTTCCTACCAATATTATCTGGTTTTTGTTCAAATAACCTACTATTGCGACCCATTATATGATAATCTGCTCTGTTTCACGTATTATACTCATGAACATCTGAATTCTGGATCACACCACTCGTTTTCACATGCATTACAACTTCATATACATACAAAGATGGCACAGTTAATAGACCAAGCTTTTTAAATAAAGGCCTACAAGAGTCTAACCTATTCACTTTCTCTATACATCTGAGTGCCTTCTTTTGAATCTTAAACACCCTGTCCATATTTTGTTGAGATGAATTACCCCATACTAAAATAGCATACCTAATATGAGATAGTATAAGTCCATGGTAAGCAGTTAACAGTAGTTTTTTATCATTCAGCCTAGCAAGCTGCCGCAGGACAAATACCCCAGATGATATCTTATTACATATCCTCTCAATGTAAGGATGACATGTTAATTTCCTGTCCAATAAAACTCCCAAGAATGCTACTTTCTCTTCTTGGTCTAATTCATTTTCCTCTACAAACACATTTATTTCTCTATCCTCTACTGAATTATATTTACTTTTGAATTGTAGGAATTGACATTTCTTACTATTTATTGTTAATTGCCTTTGCTTCAAGAGTTGGACAATTGACTGTACTCCAGTAAAAGCATTTATTTCTAGACTATCTAATAAATAATTGTTAAAGATATGCGATGTGTCATCAGCAAACAACAGAGCTCTGTGATCTTTTAACTCTTTTGGTAATTGGTTCACATACAACAGAAACAGTAAGGGACCCAGAATTGAGCCTTGAGGTACTCCAGCCTGGACCTCCAGTTTTTGAGATTTAATTTTTACTATTTCATTCTCATCCACCTTGGTAAGCTCAACACACTAGTTTCTACCTATGAGATATGATTCAAACCATTTTAGCTCTAAACCTACAGTTTTTAGTATTTCCAATAATATTCTATGGTTCACACAATCAAAAGCTTTGGATAAATCAAGAAATATTGTGGCTGCCTTCTCACCTGAATCTATTATATCTATTAGTCTTTCAACAAGGGATACTATTGCAGTCTTAGTAGATTTCCCTTTCTGGAACCCATGCTGTTCATCACATATGAAATTAATTTCTTCCAGGTGCATCAATAGCCTATTTAAAACTACTCTTTCAAAAATTTTACTTATTACATTTAGAATACTAATGGGTCTATAATTTTCAACTCTTTCAGAATCACTGCTCTTGAAAATTGGCAAAATTTTTCCTTGTTTCAGATCATCAGGGAAAATACCCTGCTCTAGTGAAGTATTAAGGAGATGCAATAAAGGGTCCAGTAATTCATTTTCACATTCTTTTAAAATTTTGCTTGAGACCCCATCCAATCCTACTGTTTTTTTGTTATTCAAATTTTTTATTATTCTTGACAACTCATCTCTTGATAATGGATGAAATTTAAATACCTTTTCAATTGGCTCAGCATTTAATGTAGTTGTATTATAAGTATTAGTGTTCAGTGACTTTTGTAGATTATATGCAACCTGTTGATAATACTTATTGAAAAAGTCACAAATGTCTATACTATCATCCAAATAATTTCCATGTTCATCGATTATCCTAGGGACATTAGTAACTGTATCTTTTTGAGCTGCTCTCCTATTTCTATTAATTACCTCCCAAACAGCAGAGTTAAAATTGGTACTAGTTGTTAATATTTCAGCTGTTTTCTTACACTTAGCTTTCCTCACTTCTTTTGCATAGTTTTTCTTTAGACATTTGTATTTGACTTCACTCGGAACATCCCTCACTAATTTAAATTCCTCATAAGCTTCCCTAACAATATTTCTTTGAGTAAGAATATCTTCAGTTATCCATTCTTCTACTTTGTTTAATTTACTTTTTACTTTGACTTTTTTTATTGGACAGCATACACTAATGTGAAATCTTAGAGTATCAATGAATTGCTTATATTTGTAATTTAGGTTACAACTGTTATAAACACTACTCAAATTTTCTTGAAGCAGTTCCTGCTTCAAACAATTTATATTTCCTAGCTCATATTGCTGAATTTCTTTCACAAAAGTTTTTTTTCTGCCTGGATTCTGGCCCTGCAACTTAACATCTAAAATTTGATAGTTATGATCTGATAGATCTGAGCTACCTAACCTGACATTACAACCTTCTATATTTGTGAGGATATTATCAATAATTGTCTGTGAAGTTCGAGTTACTCTTGTATATTCGTGGACCTTAATTTCTAAATTATTCATCTTAATAATATCTCTAATATCCTCTGTCATTTTATCCTGCCTGGCAAAATCGGTATTGAAATCTCCTACTACTATAACATTTGTGAAACGAGCGGTTGTTATTTCCAAAAGTGTATGGAGCAGCTCACAAAATTTTTGCCAGTCTCCATTTGGTGACCTATAGATACCTAACACTGCTACCTCAAATCGATCATCAATTTTTAACCTTAGTCCCGTCACCTCTAAATCCATCTAAACAGAAAATCTCTTAACAAAATCCAGTTCATAAGTTTGGGTATGTTTAACATTGCTAGTGAATATACATACACCACCACTTCTATGAGCTATTCTACAAAATTCTGATCTCAGTGAATAGCCTGGAATCCTAACTTTATTTATTTCCTTTATTTTTAAGCCATGCTCTGTGAAAATAACAATGTCAGGATCCTCCTGTTTGAGAAATACTTCTAATCTGTCAATTTTGTTGCGAAGATACTGAATATTTTGATGATAAATACTAAAAACCTTACTATCTTGTGCTACTCTATCTCTAGCATTTGTAGCTATTTCCCTTTCCCTGTTTTGAGCCAATTTACTAAAAAATCGTTATTTGTTTTTTTGACTGTTTTTAAACCAGATGATTGCAAACGGCTTTCAATCAGCTCTGCCAATCTATTACAAAAGATTACTTTGCCAGATCGATTTAGATGCAACCCATGATTAGTGAAGTTATGTCTTTTCAGCCTTTCATTTAGAAAACAAATCCCCAGTTGTTTAGAATTCTTATTTTTTAGGCTGTTGATTGTATTATGGATTGATTTGTTTGTCGAATTGATTGCTTCATTTAATTCTGGCCTATCAAACCTATTAGGAATAGTACTTATTATTAAGTTTGTTTTTTCGCTGAGTGGCACAACTTCCTTGATTTTTTCTGTTACTTGAGGAAGATGATTCAAGTTAGGTTCATTTATATTATTTGAGCCACCCAGTACAATTAAATAGTCATTTTCATCAAAGTCTTTAGTTTGTTCCCTAGCTGACTCTACAACTGCATTAATTGATGCACTTGGCTTGAAAAAACATTGGACATCAAATTTATTTTTCAATCTTTTATCAAGGAGATCACTGCAATCACGTCCATGACTGGACGTCAGTAGCAGAACTCTCCCTTTCCTATCTTTATTTCCCTCAGCTATATTTTTGGTTGCTGTCTTCAAAACCTCACTGTACATTTTATTTCGACCATTTTCAGAGCATTTCCCATCATTTAGGTTAGATTCTATTTTTTTGCATTTGGACGGAGGTTCTATCATACATTTAGTATTATCAAATTTAGATTTTAGTTTCTTTATTTCCTCCGACATTAGACTACATTGATTTTTTAGATTTAGTATTTCTTTTTTATGGTCTTCATATTGTAATTTCATAATCAGTTCCAAAGATTTAATTTCTTCTACCATCCCTAACCTTTCTTCCTCAGACGTTTTTAGAGTTACTTCTAATTGGTTTTTTAAATTAGTGTGGCTACTTTGTAGTTGAGCAACTTTTTCGGCTAAAGTAGTTTGAGGAACTGGTTTTTGGTTTTGGCATTTTTGAATTTTGGTTTTGGGAATGTGTAAGTACTCCTGCTATGTGTACATTTCTATTAATAACCTTCAGTGTTCTACTTGAGCTCATCTTCCTATCTAAGAAATTATATTACTTGCAATAATAATAATTTATTTATAAATGATAGGATTTTAATTTGGTTATAATTTTAGTCAAGTAAACTATCTATGTTTATTTTTAAATCTCAAAAACCTAACCTCAAAATAACCTCTAAACGATGTTTGGCTTATAAAATAGAATTAAGAATTAAAATCTAAAACAAAATGATAAAACGTGATCAAGAAACAATTAATAATGAAATTAATACAAAATTTGTACTTATCCGTGACTATTTATAACACAAAATCTTCCAAAACCCAGGAGCGAAATTATGTATGACTTTCATTCACAACCTCAAGGTCATTCCCACTTTTTTGGGTAGCCTGCTGTAAGGATATGTTGAGATATTTTTGAGCCTCGAATGCCAAGCTCAAGATTTTATTACTTCAGATTAAATCAAACACTCAATGGAATTATCGAATGTGCATCCATTCATCAAGATTTTGGAAGTGAGTAAAAAGTCTAAGTAGATAGAAAATATCGAAGGATAACACAATAAAAAAGGATCATGACTGATTACAATAAAATATTGTGATGCAAAACTGTTGTGAATATTATTCACATGAAAATTAAAAATAATGCAGCCTATTCAGAAGAATGGATGTATGCAAGAAATACATGATATGGTATTATAAATAGGCCTACTGATTAATTTCATGTTGATCGAGTATAAATATTTATTAAAAGATCATTCATTTTTATCTTATTTATTTATTTTTGTATTGGCGTTTTTTTATTGGAAATTTCTATTGATACTCGCTGGCAGCACTCAAAACTTCGGTTTTGCAGGCATTAACCATGTGTTATTTAGATTATCGAAACTACTTTTCGTGTGTAATTGCAATGTCACGTCTGAAACTGAGCTGAAAATCGTAAATTATGCTGAAAATGAACTGAC
>NC_052518.1:40628476-40663476 GCF_014356525.2 Nilaparvata lugens | reverse complement strand
AGATCGATTGAATTGAGGTTTTGAAATGCCAAAGTACTAAACCAGAACTGCCTGACAGGTGCTTGTTCATAATTCAATGTATAATACAACCCCACTTACAGTTTTCCAAACAATACTACAACTGACCATTTCTACAGTATTTGAATAAAACCTGGATACATGCACCAACTTATTTTATTCATCTTGACAAGGACAGGATTCATATAATTTTTTTTTTCTTGATTTCTGTTCAAGATTAATATTGAAGCTAGAATAAATAAACTGGGAATCTATAACGCTCTCCTGATTGATAAATAAGCTATTTTTCTGATTGAGAAATAAGTAGTTAATATATGTAGTGTTCATATAAATTTCTTTCGCGAGTTTAACATGCGATTGATGGAATCACTATCCTTCCCCACGTTTATAAATTATTTTTATTCTAACTCATTGTCGGTTATGATTGTGACTAGTATAGGTGAAACAATCCATAAACTGAGAATTCTAAATTAATAATTTGGCTTATCATAATAATACGGTACATTTATAACATTCAAATAAACATTCCACGTATGGATATAAGCTACTCAGTACTGGGATTCAAGAAAGTGTACGTTTCACAGTGCCTCCCAACTCTAAATTGCGAGTTGGTCCTCAACATTGCTGGTAGGTGAGGGAGTCCGTAGAAAAATTTTTTTTTGGGAGCCCCTGGTCTACATTGCGTTTTTGCTATTTGTGCTTATTTAAAAAAATAGTGATTTCGGAACTGCTATATCTTTCTGATAGTGATAGATTACCGTACTCCATTTTATGGTGCATTATTGAGAAACTTTCAGCTACCCAAATTGGATTATTTAATAATATGAACTGGAAGGACTCACTGCTCTGATTCCTCATTCTTCATTTTCTAAAAGATAAATCATTTTGAATGCCTTGACTCTTTGAGTAATAGCCCACATGGTCACCCTCCCTATCTGAGAACTAGTGACTACAATTTTTTTGAGCAGGGTATGATTACTAAATCTTTTCTCCAGATCAAAGTCTTTTCACACGAAGTGAGCATATAATACACAAGTAAAATATTCAATCTGAGGTTCACAAGACAGTTTTCGCAAGGATATTGACAGACACAGAAGGAAATGGCAATATGGGGAGAAGCAAAGAGACAAATTTCATTTTATCATAGGCTATCCTGGTCTTGAGATAAAATGTTGGGTTACCAACTTTTCACATTTCTGTAAATCAGTAAGTGAATTCTCAGTGAAGCCTGTTCGAGAATATAAAGTTACTGACGTGCTATTCTTGAATCTTAACAAACCTCCCATTCCCATCATTCAAGCAATAGCCCAAATTCAATGCGGGAAATTGTGTTTCCAAGAATCATGTCTCAGTCACCATTGATTGTGATGAACCTATTTTGGCGTTGAATTGTAGAGGATTTTGTACTCTTGGAAACGGTTCTGGATTTTCTCACTATGAATGGTTTTTGAGTTATATGGAGAAAAACAGGTATTTTCAAAGACTGTGAGGTTAGCAGAGGGTATTTTTTGTGAAGAATCATCATTTACAGACTATTTGTACCAAATAACTAAAAAATCAGTATCACAATACATTCTGCAAGCATGTATCCTCGCTCCCTTCTCATGTCACAAGTGAATGAACAGAAAAATAAACTATGAATTCGCTAAGCTGTGAATCAATGAGTCACGGCAAATCCCATAGCAAACCAGTTACTTCGAACAGTGGAGGAGACAATGGAGATTTGCAGGGATATGCAAGTAGCCCGCATTGTACGCTCAATCGGTAAATAAGTTTTGTGTGAGTGTGTATTAGCGATCGTAGCACAACGTGGTGGCAATTTTGGGTAATGGAGTGTATCCCAATTAGGTAGAGTACTAACAAAATGGGGAGATTTTTTTTATTAAGTTTTTACATGGTTTTAAGCATGTAGAAGTGATTTTTACTAAAATTGAGCAGTAACAATACGGGGTCTCCCCTTAGTGTACACACCTCCCCTTAATGTGCTGTGTATACTTGATTGTCTCCCCGTATTATACCTTGTTCCAACACACACACACACACACACACACACACACACACACTTATGTAAATATTGTTGCTGTATTATGTTTTTCTATTTTCCTACCATAGGTAATTGTAGTAGTAACTACAAAATATGACTCCTATTAAAAGGAAATGATTGGCACAGACTGCAGAAGGAGAAAGACCACTGCTGCCGCCGCTGCAGCCAGGTGTTAGTGGAGCGGGGAATTTAAAGGACAAAACAGATAATTATAATCCGTTTAGTTTATTAGAAAATGAATTTAGAGGTTGTCTAAAAACTTATTATTATAATAATTTTGCACATAGTAAATCCGGTCACGAACCATTTATAGACTATAACCCAATGTTTAATGGTTTAGAGAATTATATTTACAGTCTATTGGCTCACGAGTTTCATGCAAGTGGGGCTTTAAAGTTCAATATTGTTGTGGAATCTACATATCAGAAAATCAATAAAGACAGTGAAGAAATAGTTGAGTTAGCCGATGTGACTTTTAAAACAATCAATTTCATTGTAACATCACTAGACAATCTACCAAAACAGATTCGCGATTCATTTTTTAATTTACTCATAGAAGAGACAAATTATCAAGGTAAATCCAGTGTTTGGTCATTACGAAATATTGACGGATTGATGCTAAGAATTAATAGATACAGAGTATTGAATGATCAGGAGGGGTCTTGATATATTAAGCTACCCAAGAGTATAATGTCTAAAAATTGTATCATAGACCCACAGAATCAAACAGATTCTAAATGTTTTATGTATGCGATACTAGTGCAACACATTAGAGGTAGTTGTAAATATTGTGTTGATAATCATTATTATCATTTGTTAAACAAGAACAATCCAATATATAATTTCAGTAACATTCATTTTCAACACCAATTTGTCAACTAGATAGATTCGAAAAGGATAACCCGACAGTTTTTGTTAATGTATATGGAATTGATGATAAAAATCTAATTTATCTGCGTCGAATTAGCAAAACAACTAGACAAGACCACTTTGATTTATTACTGCTTGTTGAAAAAGCGGACAACAAATGGGAGCAGGAAGAGGGCGAGGGTGAGGGGAATGAGGAGGAGGAAAGGGCAACTGATGTTGTCGATGTAGCTACATGTAAAGTAGAAACCAAAACTCACTATTGTTTAATTGTTGATTTTGAAAAACTTATTAGGAAACAACTAACTAAACATCATGGAAAAATAATAATCTGTCAACAATGTTTCACTCATTATAACTATAGTCGAGACGGAGAAAAACGAATGAAAGAACACAAAGAATATTGTTCTCAACAAAAAGCTATGAGAGTTACTATGCCTAAAATGCAAGAGGATGGAACAAAACCAGTTTTAGAATTTAAAAACCCATTGAGAAAGTATGAACTACCCCTAAGCTGTTATGCTGATTTCTAATGTCTTCTCTTTAAACCACCACCACCACCACCAAACTCAGAGTCTGATGATGATTATGATGATGATGATGATGGTGATGATAATGGAGAAGCCAAGGTAATGGGTGAAATCGATAGCACTGCAAGGAGGAGGAGGAGGTTAAAGAGAGGGAATCAAGCAACAAAAACCAAACATAATCATGTTGTAATGTCCTACTGTTTGTATTTTGTTAGAGATGAAATACAAATACTGGACAGTTTGCCACTATCACAGAAAATACCATCGCATCCTATACTCTATAGAGGTGAAAATGCTGCCATACATTTTCTAACCACTTTAACTGAATATGCTACCCAGATCATAGAATCGATAAATTAACATCATATTGGAATGTTTCCATTAACTAGAGAACAAGAGCAAATGCATTCTGATGCAAAATTTTGCAATGCATGCGAAAAGCCTTTTGAAAACAACAAAGTTTATGATCATTGTCATCTCACTGGATACTACAGGACTGCTCTTTGCGATGCATGTAACTTACAAAGACAACGTCAAACATACATCACAGTATTTCTACACAATTCAGCATCTTATGATACACACCTAATTGTCTCTGCACTCGGTTCTGTTCATAGTAATAATTATGATTAATTTAAAGTAATTTTTCAGACAAGTGAAAAGTATATATCATTTACTATACAATTGTCCAATCGACTCCATCTCAGATTTCTTGATTCGTACAAATTTCTACCTGATAGTTTGGATTCGTTAACCTCCAATCTACTACAACCTGCTGGCCTTACACCAACTATTGAGCAAATAGCTTGTATTCTCAAACACACATCGAAACATTACGAACATCAAAGTTTACCTCTTGTATCACTTAAAGGAATTTTCCCATACAAATATTGTGATTCTTGGGCTAAAATGAATAAAGAAAGTTTACCACCTATAGAAGAATTTTACAGTTCTCTTTGTGATAGTACAATAAGTGCAGACGATTATCAGCATGTACAAAAGGTTTGGAAACACTTCAATTGTTGCACACTTGGTCAATACAGTGACTTATATTTGAAAACAGATGTACTACTCCTAGCTGACATAATGGAATCTTTTTGCAACATTAGTCTCGAAATTTTCAAACTTGACCCAGCTCACCATTTTACACTGCCTGGCTTTTCTTTTGATGCTATGCTTAAATATACTAAAATCAAGTTGGAACTTTCGACAGATTACTCAATGTACACATTTTTCCAATCCTCTATCAGGGGCGGAATAGTTATGTGTGTCCACAGACATGCAGTTGCAAATAATCACTATACTGGAGCACCTTACAATACTGAAAAACCCAACAGTTTTGTAGCTGTTTTAGACATTAGTAATTTATACAGGCTTTCAATGTCAAAAAAATTGCCCAAAAAAAATTTTGCTTGGATGAGTCGACATGAAATAGACAATGCTGTTGCCAACATGAAAAATTGGAGCGAGGACCAAACAGTAGGCTATGTTTTGGAAGTTGACATTGAATATCCAGTAGAATTACATGACATGCACAATGATTTCCCTTTTCTGGCAAGGAATCAAAAAAGTTTACCCATCCAATCAGACTCGACTCATAACCTCACTTACAAATCACACAAATTATGTATGCCACTATTTACTGTTGAAACAAGCAATAGAACACAGATTGAAATTGACAAACATTCGTAGATGCATTTCTTTTGAACAAAGCAAATTTCTAGAACCATACATAAGTTTGAACACACAGCTAAGACAACAGTCTAAGAATAAATTTCAAAAAGATTTTCACAAATTACTCAACAATGTAATTTTTGGTCAATCTTGTATGAATTTATGTCAACAAATGGATTTAAAGTTGATTAATAATGAGAAATCGCTATTGGAATATATTGCTTGCCCCTCGTTCAAAGATCGATTGATTTTTGGGAAGAACATATGTGGTATAACTCTACACAAAGAGAATATTTTGCTAAACAACCCTATTTACATTGGTTTTTCGGTTTTAGATTTGAGTAAAACAGTAATGTATTCATTCCATTATGATGTAATTAAAAAGATATATGGTCCCTGTGCCAAACTATTGTATCAAGACACGGATAGTCTTTTCTACCTGATAAAAACAATGGATCTCTATCGTGACATGTCCACAAATGAAGATTTAAAATATTGGCTTGACACATCGAATTATCCTGTAGATCATCTGGGTTATTCCACACATAACCGTATGGTTGTTGGTAAGATGAAAGATGAATTTGCTTCTAAAGCTCCTCATCAGTTTCTGGGTTTACGGTCAAAACTATGGGCATGTAGATTGTATAATGAATTATTAGTCAACAACAACAACATTTTGATAAAGAAACAGAAAATAGATTAGAGATTGAATGTAAAGAAGGACTAATTAAATAGGCTAAAGGGGTAAAATGATGTATATTGTCATGTGAATTAACAGCTCAACATCCAAAGTCTAATCAATACATTTCATTTCAAGACTATTTTAATTGTCTATTCGAAGGTAGAGAGGTGTACAGAAGACAGAATTTAATTAGATCAAAAAACCATAAAGTAATGACAATTTGTCAAAATAGAAAGGTGCTTAGTTGTCAAGATGAAAAAAGGTATATCTGTAGTGATAAAATTAGTACATTAGCTGTAGGACACTATAAAATTCCACTATTAACACATGAGAATTTGCCTGTTGCATCTTCTTCTTCTTCTTCTTTCTCTACCTCCACATCCTCCTCTCCTTCTTCTTAAAGAAAACAAGTTGTAGCAATAATTTTATTGGTTGTGTTATTGTGTGTGTTACAGATGGTATCAAAGATTATTAGGTTGAATGTTGATGCCATTGAAATAAGCTACAATATTGACCAAAAATGCATGAGAATAAGACATGCAGATACTGCAATTGTATCAGCTTGTGTTCAACAAGAAAATTGTGGAACTTATTGGGTTAAATTCATATTCAAAATTGATTTTACATGTATTGAAACAATTGTAAAGTCAAACAGTGCATCATTTTACTTCTTGTCATTTCTTTTGAAAGGTACATAATTATTAATAGTGAAATACTACTATGGTTCTTGTTCTCATCACCATCATCAACATCATCTTCAACCTTGTATTGTGGCTTGTATGCTACCACTAAGACTCTATAGTGTGTGTATTCATGTTTTATATATAAAACTTTCACTTATTATTGTAATTATTATATGTTACTATCAACACTGACACTCTTTGTTTTGGTATTCAGAAGGAAATCATAGTGTTTTAAGGTTGTGTATGTGTTTGTCAAATCAAAATTTGTGACTTTTATGCCACTAACACACTCTATAGTGTTCATGTTTATAATATAAATCTTTCACTTATTATTGTTAATATTATTATCATATGTTACTAACACTCTTGTTTGTTATACAATACTGTCACTCTTGTTTGTTATTCAGAAGAAAATCAAAAGTTTTGTGTGCTCATTCCATAATGTGTTAATAAAAAAAAGCATAACTAACTCACACTGTCTCTCTTCCTTTTCCTCCTCTATTCCTAACTCCAACTACACTAGACACACAACTGAAAACTGTGTCAGTTGTTATTTTAGAGGAAAATCAATATAGCAAGTTTGTCTTGTGACAGTTTTACATGCCCTACCCCAATGAGGAAGGGGTAGAAAAAAGTAGTTGTGTAGGCCACAAAAACACTTCAATCACTAGAAACAATTACAGATCAAGCTAAGCCGCTGCTACCCCGCCCTGCCCCTTCATTCCTCCCAGCTTGTTAGCCAAAAAGGAGAAAATCAATAGCTCATAGTATCATCAAGCTAACCAAGGTAGTAAACAGGGGTAAGAAACAAGGGGTTGTTTATGCAACTGGCAATACATCAAATCAATACTTGGACTCGTGTGTTACTGAAAAAGCTTCCTTACTGGGTAAGGTGGAAATCAATAGTATTGTTTGATTGCAGCTACTACAACTTATTAATATTCAATTTCAATAGCCTATTAGATGCACAACAATATTGTGTGTCTGTGAAATCAAATCAATACTTGGACACTGAGTGCCGCGCGTGTGCTAGGCAGTAAGTGTGCACCTGTAATTGAGTGCCAAAGCAAGGGTAAAAGGAGGAAATCAAAACAGCTGAATTGAATCGGGACTTCCCCTTTTCATCCTACTCACCAACCCTACCCTATCTAGCCTTCTAGGAACAACCTACCTATTCAACCCTCTATCAGTTAATCTTCTCAACCTACCCCACCTAAGCCACCCCACATAAATTATACTATTCAACCTACTCTATTGCACCCTACTTAAACTACTCTATTACCCAACCTTCTAAACCTAAGCCACCCTACCTGAAATAACCTACCTAGACTATTTAACCTAATCTTGACAACTATTCAAGTTGAGAGGAACTATCTTACTCAGCACATCGGAATGAGGCTATTTATCATAAATGAGAACTGGTTGGATTGATATATGAGGGATGTGAAGGCAGTTTCTTGATTTTTTCCAATTTTGGCCCAGAAATCTTTTGACCCCCACAATGTTGCAGCCAGATTATCATGGATTCTGTAATTTTCACATCATATTTCATTGTTTAGATTGCATAACTAGCTGTCTATGCTGCATTATGAAACTTGAAATTAATTCAATCCGGGGGGCACTCAGGGGGACAATGTAGGTGCTGTGTGATTTTCGGTAATTTGAAAAGAATCTACAACCAAACTGGAAAATAGAATGATGTTGAAATAGATATGTCAAAAAAAAATTGAAAGGGATAGAAAGAAATGGAAAATGTAGAATACACGAGATTTGATTTCTGGTGTTACTCAGGGCCCCCTAAATTTTTCAACATTCCTATCTTCAATTTCACAGCAAAGACATAAGGAACTATTATGTTGAGCACATTGAAATAGGGCTATTCATTATATAAAAACAGTATGGAAAGTACATTCTATACTGCAATCACTCAACACAAACTACTGAACTACTATCCTATCTAGCATACCTGATTAAACCTAGCCCACTGTACCTGGTCTACCCAACCAATCCCACCAAACCCAATCTACCCTATCCATCCTCTGTGTCCTACTATACCTAACCTACCTACTCATCCCTCTCTCAGTTAATCTAATAAACTCACTCCACCCAAGCCACCATATATAAATTATGCTATCAAACCTACTCTACCTAACATACCACATGCTATCTAACCTACCCCACCTTACCCACCCTACCACACCTATTCAATCTAACTACTTCACTCTATCCAGCCTATTCAACCCAACTATACTTGGACCATTCTAACAAACAAACCCCACAAAACCCACCCCACTTTACCAACATAATCTTTATTCCTATGATGTGCATCATTCTGGATTGCTAGATTATTAACAATGCTTAGACCCAGACCCTACTTAACCTACTCTACCTTACCCACCTTACCTAAACTACCCTACCTGACCTATTCTACCTATTCACCTATCCAACCCTACCTAGCCAACTCTATCTAACCCACCCTATCTAAACTACCCTACCTAAACTACCTGGGCAGGCAAAGCCTGCCTCCCACCTGGAGCGCAAAGTGCAGAAGCTGCTATTAAACCCTACAAAGTTATAAAAGGCAATTGGGTCTGTTCATCTAACCTCTACCTCTACTACTCTACCCTACTGAACTCAACTATTACCCATCCCACCCCACTTAACCTACTCTACCTAACCCACCTCATCTGAACTACCCTTACTAACCTACCAAAACTAATCTACTCTACCTAATCAATTATCCCACCCTACCAAGCCTACTCTATCTAATCAACCCTACCTAAACTACCCTACCTAACCTACTTGGGCAAAGCCGCCATCCAGCTGCAGCCCCAAGCGGTGAGACTGCTACCCAACACAGTACAGTCATAAAAGGTGATTGGGCGGGTGGAGCCTGCAGACCAGCTGGAGCACAAAGCGCGGAGGCTGCTAACCCACCCCAAATGGGGGTGCAGGGGGCGAAGCCCCCACCGAGCGCAAAGCGCGAGTCATATATATACTATAGCTGGAGCGTCTGAAAACCTCCTGACAAGGGTGGTTGTTTTAGTGGTTGGTGCTCTATGGGATTCGATTGACAAGTGGTTGAAATCATAGGGATAATTATGATATCTGAAAATTTTTTATTTTGGGGGGCTCCAGGACCCCCCAATTTTTTCAACTTTTAAACGGCTCATTTCTCAGCAAAGTTCAAGGAAACTTTTTTGTTCAGCGCCCCTACATTACTAGATTGCTAGAATAAAATTCAGACGGGTCGAGTGTGGTGCGGGGGGGAGCTTAATTTTAGATGATTTTTGCATGATGGAAAATTTGAAAAATTCCCAGCCAAACTGGGGCATCTGACAATACCAATTTTCATCAGGATGTCTCTAGGTGTCTTAGCAGGCATTGGGAAAATTATTGATTTTTCAAAATTTTCATTTTATTGGTCGATGATGCCCCCCTAGATTTTTGGAATATTGAGGGGGGGGAATAGCTACAGTTTCGAATCCCAGCTCAATCGACTCAGAAGATACCAAGACATCGCCTCGCACAGATGAAACATCAATTTTTCAATGGGGGCTGGCCCCCTCATTTCTTTGAAAAAAATTTTCAGAAAAAAAGTGTGAAATTCCCAGCAAAAACTGTGAATCCTATAATGTTTTCAATGATATCATTGGCAAGAGGACCAAAAATAACCCACAGAAAAACTGTCAAATAACAAATTTCGAAATTCCAGGGGGGCTTGGGGGGGACCCACATATAGAGTGCTGGTTATGGACTTACAGGTTTTTTTATGCTCAAAATCTAATTCAGCAGTCAAAAAAACATCAGTCCCAAGGAAACTAACCATGTTAATATAAAGGGGGGATACAAGGGCGATTTTTTGATTCTGTCAATTTTGGCTCATATTCGAGAATTTTTGCAGTCATGAATTGATGGTCTATGTATTTTTTATATCAGTCTTCAATACTTGAATCATGTAACCTGCCGTCCATGCTGCTGATAGTGTATCATCAAACCAAAAATTGAATCCAGGGGGCACTCAAGGGGGGCTGTGTGAATTTTGGCAATTTTGAAAAATCTTCAGTCACACTGAACTGTGAAATGATGTTGACATATGTCAAAAAATGATCAAAAGTGATAAAAAAGTGAATAAAAATAGCAAGAATAACAGATTTCACCTTGGGGGTCCTCCCGGCCCCCCCCAATATTTTTAACTTTTGAACCACAGTTGAGTGCTTCAACATTACTTGATCCTCACAATAAAATTTTGACCGTGTTCCAGGGGGTGCAGGGTGAATGAAATTTCCATAATTTTTTTTGTAATGAAAATTTGAAAAATTCCCAGCCAAACTGGGGCATGTGACAATACTAACTTTCATCAGAAGGTCTGTGAGAGAACTAACAGGCATCAAGAAAATCATTGATTTTTCGAAATTTTCATTTCTAGGGTCAATTACTCATCCCTTCCTCAATTTTTCCTAGCACAGATGGAACATTGATTTTCCAAATAGGGGCCCGGCCCCCTTATTATTTTGAAAAAAAAAATTCTGATAGAAAAGTGTGAAATTCCCAGCAAAAACTGTGAATCCTATAATCTCATGGATGATATCATTAGGAAGGGGACCAAAAATAATGCACAAAAAAATAATCGAATGAAATAAGAAATTTTTCTGATGATCAAAAGTGATAAAAAAGTGAATAAAAAATAGCAGAAATAACAGATTTCACTTTGGGGGTCCTCCCAGTCCCCCTCAACATTTCCAACTTTTGAACTGCACATTTCTCAGCAAAGTGCAAAAGAAATTTTTTGTTCAGTTCCTCAACATTACTTGATCCTCACAATAAAATTTCGATCATGTTCCAGGGGGTGTGGGGAGAACGAAATTCCCATAGTTTTTTGTAATGAAAATTTGAAAAATTCCCAGCCAAACTGAGGCATGTGACAATACTAACTTTCATCAGAAAGTCTGTGAGTGTACTAGCAGGCTTTGGGAAAATCATTGATTTTACGAAATTTCCATTTTTAGGGTCAATGATGCCCCCCTCAATTTTTGGAAAATTGAGGGGGGGAATCGCTTCAGTTTCAAATTCCAACTCAATCAACTCTGGAGATCCTTAAACATCGCCTTGCACAGACAAACTTAGATTTTCTTGATAGGGGACCTGACCCCCTCATTTTTTTGAGAAAATTTTGAAAAATCTGCAGTCACACTGAACGGTATAATGATGTTAGAATGTCAGACAATAATTGAAAGTGATGAGAAAAGGAAAAAATATAACATAATTTACCTTGGGAGGGACTAAGGACCCCCTCAATTTTTCAACTTTTTAATGCTTGATCTCAAAGCAAAGTCAAGAGGAACAATCTTACTCAGCACATTGGGAGAAGGCTATTTATCATAAATGAGAACTGGATGGATTGAACTGATGGGGTATCATCAAGCCAAAAATTAAATCCAGGGGGCACTCGAGGGGGGTTGTGTGATTTATGGTAATTTCGAAAAATCTGAAGTCGCACTGAACTGTGAAATGATGTTGACATATGTCAAAAAATGACCAAAAGTAATAAAGTAAATAGAAAATAGCAAAAATAACGAATTTCATCTTGGGGGTCCTCCTGGACCCCCCCCAATATTTTCAACTTTTGAACCACACATTTCTCAGCAAAGTGCAAAAGAAATCTTTCATTCAGTGCCTCAAGATTTTTCGAAATTTCCATTTCAAAACTTGAACCCAGCCTATACTCTACCTGGCCTACCAAACCAATTCCACCAATCCTACCTGATCTATCCTTCTTTACCCAACCTCATCATGAAAGGCGATTGGGCAGGCGAAGCCTGCAACCCAGCTGGAGCACGAAGCTCGGATTACACTTACAGGTTTTTTCATGGTCAAAATCGAATTCAGCAGGCCAAAAAACATAAATCCCGCAGAAACTAACCATGAAAATATATGGGGGGGGGGAGGCGAGGGTGATTTTTTGATTTTTGTCAATTTTGGATTATATTTGAGGATTTTTGCAGCCATGAATTGATTGTCTATGTATTTTTTACAACAGTTTCCAATATAAGAATCATGTGACCTGTATCATCAAACAAAAATTACATCCAGAGGGCTGTGATTTGCCCTCCTCGAGGGGGGCTGTGTGATTTTTGGAAATTTCGAAAAATCTGCAGTCACACTGAACTGTGAAATGATGTTGACATATGTCAAAAAATGATCAAAAGTGATTTAAAAGTGAATGAAAAATAGCAAAAATTACCAATTTCACCTTGGGGGTCCTCCTGGACCCCACCAATATTTTCAACTTTCAAACCACACATTTCTCACAGGCGACAATATAGGTGCTGTGTGGTTTTTGTTAATTTGAAAAAGTCTACATCCCCACTGGAAGGTAGAATAATGTTGAAAAATGTCAATTAATAATTGAAACAGATAGAAAAAAATGAAATATATCAAATACAAGAGATTGAATTCCTGGTGTTACTCAGGTCATCCTAGATTTTTCAACTTTCCAATGTTCAATTCCATAGCGAAGACATAAGGAACTATCATGTTGAGCACATTGGAATAGGTCTATTTATTATATAAGAACTGTATGGGAAGACAAAAATGAGAGATGCAGAGGCAGTTTTTGAATTTACCAGTCAATACTGCATTCACTCAACTCAACCAACTAAACTACTATCCTACCCAGCACAGGAAAGTCTCTAAGAGTCCTAGCAGGCTCCAGGAAGACTATGGATTTTTCGAAATTTCCATTTCAAAATTTGAACCTAGGCTAAACTCTACCTGGCCAACCAAACCAAACCCACCAACCCTACCATATCTATCCTTCTATACCTGACCTACCACTCAACGTATCAGTTGATCTACTTGAAATACCTCACCTAAGAAACCCCACATAAATTATGCTATTCAACCTACTTTATTGCTCCCCACTTGAACTACTCTACCTACACCACCCTACCCACCCTACTCAACCTAAGCCACCATACCTGAAAAAACCTACCTGAACTTTTTTACCTAATCTTGACAACCTGAACCACCCTACCCGAGATAACCTTCTCCACCTACCCTACCTAACCCACCTTATATAACACTACCTAATCACCTATCACACCCTACCCAACCTACACTTCCTAATCCACCCAACATAAACCACCATACCTAACCTACTAGAAAAACAACCCTAACTAACCTACCCTAACTAACCTACTCTACCCAATCAATAATCCCACCCTACCCAGCTTACTCTATCTAATCCACTCTACCTAAACTACCCTACCTAAACTATCCCAGCCAAACTGGGGCATGTGACAATACTGACTTTCATCAGAAGGTCTGTGAGAGGACTAACAGGCATCAAGAAAATCAGGGGGTGTGGGGGGGGAACGAAATAACTTTAAGTTTTTTTGTAATGAAAATTTGAAAAATAATCAGCCAAACTGGTGCATGTGACAATACTAACTTTCATCAAAAAATCTGTAAAAGTACTAGCAGGCATTGGGAGAATCATTGATTTTACGAAATTTCCATTTTTCGGGTCAATCACTCTGGAGATCCTTAAACATCGCCTCGCACAGACAAACATAGATTTTCTCGGAAAGGGAGCCTGGCCCCCTCATTTTTTTGAGAAAATTTTGAAAAATCTGCAGTCACACTAAACGGTATAATGATGTTAGAATATGTCAGGCAATGATTGGAAGTGATGAAAAAAGGAAAAAAATATGACAGAATTTACCATGGGAGGGACCAAGGACCCCATCAATTTTTCAACTTTTCAATGCTTGATTTCAAAGCAAAGTCAAGAGGAAAAAACTTACTCAGCATATTGGAATAAGGCTATTTCTCATAAATGAGAACTGGATGGATTGAACTGATGGTGTATTATCAAGCCAAAAATTGAATCCAGGGGGCACTCGAGGGGGGTAGTGTGATTTTTGGTAATTTCAAAAAATTTGAAGTCCCACTGAACTGTGAAATGATGTTGAAATATGTCAAAAAATGACCAAAAGTGATTAAAAAGTGAATGAAAAATAGCAAAAAAAAAAAACAATTTCACCTTGGAGGTCCTCCTGGACCCCCCCTAATATTTTCAACTTTCAAACCGCACATTTCTCAGCGAAGTGCAAAAGAAATCTTATGTTCAGTGCCTTAAGATTTTTTGGAATTTCCATTTCAAAACTTGAACCCAGCCTATACTCTACCTGGCCTACCAAACCAATCCCACCTACCCTACCCTATCTATCCTACTTTACACAACCTACCTATTCAACCCTCTATCAGTCAATCTACTCAACCTACCCCACCTAAGCCACCCTACATAAATTATGCTATTCAACCCACTCTAGTGCACCCTACTTAAACTACTCCACCTAACCCACCCTACCCAACCCACTCAACTCAAGCAACCCTACCAGGAATAATCCACCTAAACTACTCAATCAACTATCATATCCAGGAGAACTATGAATTTTTCGAAATTTCCATTTCAAAACTTGAACCAACCTATACTCTACCTGGCCTACCCCAAACCAATCCCACCAACCCTACCCTATCTATCCTACTTTACCCCAACCTACCTATTCAACCCTCTATCAGTCAATCTACTTAACCTACCTCACCTAAGCCACCCTACATGAATTATGCTATTCAACCCACTCTATTGCACCCTACTTAAACTACTCTACCTACCCCACCCTACTCAACCAACTCAACCCAAGCCACCCTACCTGAAATAATCTACCTAAACTATTCAACCTAATTTCGACAACCGAACCTACCCTACCCAATATAACCTGCTTAATCTAACCTATCTAACCCACCTTATCAAAAAATACTACCCAACCTAAGCCACCCTACCATAACTAACCTTCCTAAACTATTTAACCCAATCTTGACACCCTAACCTACCCTACCAAAGATAACCTACTCAATCTACTCTACCCAATCCACATAACCTTGGCCATCCTACCCAACCAACTCTCCCTAATCACCTATTCAACCCTACCTAACCTACTCTACCCAACCCATCCAACAAAAACTGCCATACCCTACCCTACCATGGCCCACTCAATCTACTCTATCTTATCCACATGACCTTAGCCATCCTACCTAACCAACTCTCCCTAATAACCTATCCTACCCTACGTAACCTACTCTACCTAACCCACCCAACATAAACTACCATACTCAACCTACCTGGGCGGGTGAAGCGTGGAGGCTGCTACTCACCCCTGTACAGTCATACCACTCATGGTGGTGCAGGGGGCGAACCCCGCCGAGCGCGAAGCACAAGTTATATATATACTATAGACGGAGCGTCTGAAAACCTCTTGACAAGGGTGGTTGTTTTGGTGGTTGATGCTCTGTTGGATTCGATCAACAAGTGATTGAAACCATAGGAATAATTATGATATCTGAGAATTTTTTATTTTGGAGGGCTCCAGGACCCCCCCCAATATTTTCATTTCTCAGCAAAGGTCAAGGGAACTTTTCTGTTCAGCGCCCCTACATTACTAGATTGCCAGGATGAAATTTCGACTGGGTCGGGTGTTGTGTGGGGGGGAGCCAAATTTTTGGCGATTTTTGCATGATTGAAAATTTGAAAAATTCCCAGCCAAACTGGGGCATCTGACAATACCAAATTCCATCAGGATGTCTCTAGGAGTCTTAGCAGGCATTGGGAAAATTAATGATTTTTCAAAATTTTCATTTTGTGGGTTGATGATGCCCCCCCAATTTTTATATACCCCCCAAACTTTATACCAAAGCTGGAGCGTTTGAAAACCTCCTGACAAGGGTGGTTGTTGTGGTGGTTGGTGCTCTGTTGGATTCAATTGACAAGTGGCTGAAACCATGGGAATAATTATGATATATGAGAATTTTTCATTTTGTGGGCTCCCGGATCCCCCCCCACCCAATTTTTCAACTTTCGAAACGCACATTTCTCAGCAAAGTAGAAGAGAACTTTTTCGTTCAGTGCCTCAACATTACTAGATTGCTAAAATAAAATTTCGACCGGATTGCAGGGGTTGCGGGGGGAAACTGAATTTTCATCTGTTTTTTTGCAATAAAAATTTGAAAAATTCCCAGCCGAACTGGGGCATGTGACAATAGTAACTTTCATCAAAAAGTCTGTATGAGTACTAGCAGGCATTGGGAAAATTATTGATTTTTCGAAATTACCATTTTGGGGTTTGATGATGCCCCCCCTCAATTTTTGGAAATTTGAGGGGGGAATCGTTACAGTTTAGAATTCCCACTAAATCGACTCTGGAGATCCTAAAACATTGCCTTGCAGAGACATTGTCCATCGATTTTCACAATAGGGGGTTCGGACCCCTCTTTTTTTTTAAAACAATCTCAAGAGTCAAAATTTGAAAAATTCCCAGCCAAACTTGGGCATGTGAAAACTCTAAATTCCATCAGAAAGTTTCTAGGAGTTCCAGCGGGCATTGGGAAAATTATGGATTTTTCGAAATTTTCATTTTGGGGGTTGATGATGCCCCCCTCAATTTTTGAGAAATAAGGAGGGGAATGGCTACAAATTTGAATTTGAGCTCAATCAACTCAGAAAATCCTAAAACATCGCCTTGCACAGACGAAACATCGATTTTGTCAATAGGGGGGGGCCTGGCCCCCTCATTGTTTTAAGAAAATTTTCTGGAAAAAAAGTGTGAAATTCCCAGCCAAAACTGTGGATCTCACAATTTTATGAATGATACCATTAGGAAGGGGACCAAAAATAACCCACAGAAAAATTGTCGAATAACAAAATTTTTGATTCAAGGGGGGTGTGGGGGGGACCCTCATATACAGTGCTGGTCATCGATCACATTTACAGGTTTTCTTATGCTCGAGATCGAATTCAGCTGCGGAAAAAACATCAATCCCAAGAAAATTAACCGAAAAGGAGCAATAGGGTGGATGGGAGGTATATTTTTCAATTTTTGTCAATTTTGGCTCATTTTCCAGGATTTTTGCAGCCAAGAATTGACTGTCTCTGTATTTTTCACATCAGTTTTCAATGTTGAAATCACTCAACCTGCCGTCTATGCTGCTGATAGTGTATCAGAAATCCAAAATTACATCCAGGGGGTACTCGAGGGGGGCTGTGTGATTTTTGGCAATTTTGAATAATCTGCAGTTACACTAGACAGTATAATGATGTTATAATATTTCAAAAGATGATCAAAAGTGATCTGAGAAAAATAAAAAATATAACATATGAGATATTCTATTTTGGGGGCTACCCAGGCCCCCCTCAATTTTTCCATATTTTCAATGGTTAATTTTACAGCAAAGTCAAGAGGAACAATCTTATTCAGCACATTAAAATCTCAATCGACTCAGAAGATCCCAAAACTTTGCCTCCCACAGAAGAAACATTGATTTTTCCAATAGGGGGCCTGGCCCCCTCATTTTTTTTTAAATTTCAGAAAGAAAGTGTGGAATTCTATGCAAAAACTGTGAATCCTATAATCACATTGATGATATTCTAATAGAGTGGAAATCATATTGATAAAAAAGTGACAGTGTTCTTAACAATGGCTGATGCCTCAGCATTTTAGCGCCTGGCCTTAGCACCAGAGCAAGACAGTGTCTCTGTCTAACTCAAGTAGAATCAGTACTCTCTTTCTCTCTCTTGACAGTGGCATGATTTTTATGCTCGTGGGAAAACTTTTCCCAGGCTAGAGAAATGAAAGCTCATTGCTAATAGAAAATTAAAAAAACGGCGCAGTAGCAGGGAGACAGTGTTAGTGAGCGTATCCAGCCTGAATGGGTTCCACTGGACTATCCTTACAGCATAATGGTGTTATCAGTTCTTTTACTATTGATGGCGATTGGTGAGTGAAAAACTTGAAACTTTACCTATTACCGAATTCAGTTCAATATTGTTTTTTTTTAACTACAGGCAGACTAGGGCAGGCTCTTTTGTTTTGTTCATCAAGTAACAAGAATTTTGAATAATTAGTCTGATAGCTTCTAATGGAAAGAGAAAGAGAGTAAATGACCTGTGGATGTTGTTATCTTGATTAGGTTATAGAACAATTTTTTTAAATTTTTAATCATCAATTTGATTTTAGAATTTTCTTTGATTTTTGACACTTTAATTTCGGTTTTAAATTGAATCTATATTGGAGAGTTTATGTGTTATCTGATTAGGCTATTGAACAATTAAAATTTTTTTTTAAATCTTAAATTCAGTTTTTGATTTTTTTCTTTGATTTTGATAATTTAATTTCTAATTTCATTTGAGTCTTTATTGAAGAATTTATAATTTGAATCTTTCATTGAGTAATTTAAGTTTATTTCCATTTTGATATTCAATTAAGTTAGTGGGGTAATTTTGTTGATTCTGGGACAATTATTGACAACTTATAGTTCTGTTCTTTAATTCAATTAACCAATTATCATTGAAGGAGAATACTGTGTTAGCTATAGATTTTTGATATTCATTGAGGTTGGTGGAATAGTCTTGTAGATTCTGGGACAAGTATTGACAACTAATAGAATTGTTCTTTTATTTTAATCAACCAAATCCTATGAATGAAAATATTGTGCTCGTTATAGATTTCTGATATTCATCAAGATTAGTAGTATAAATTTTGGAGTTTCAGAACCCGTAATTATATTCTGTTGAGATAGTTTTATTCTTGCAGTTAGTTGATAAGAGAATTTGGCAAGGTCACCCTTGTGCCCTGAAGGAGAAGGGCGTAGAATATAAGCATTTGTTGGACATCTTTGTTTTTCTGTCGCACCACCCCAACCCCTAGTTCAGTTACATAATTTGGTGTCAGGTGTGGGGTGGCTGCAACAATGCCAACAAATCCGCCAGGAACGCCAACAAACTCGGCAGATGCGCCAACAAGTGCAGACGAGGTACAGGAGCTACAACAACGTATATCCCGACTGATAGAAGAGCGAAACCAAATGGCCAGTGACATCAGCTCTCTCAGGGAGAGAGTGGAAACAGATGGAGGTGCCCCACAGCAGCAAGCATCAGGACCAGTCCGAGTCAGAAAGGACCTATCACTACAATCACTGATAAAACCATTTACAGGCAAAGCTTCAGGGCTATCTGTGGAGGAATTCTTGAGGAATGTAAAGCTAGCTTCAGAAACCGGCCACTGGGAGGAGACAGATAAAAAACTAATTTGCCGACTGAAGGTGACAGGAACAGCAGCAGCATGTCTCGACTCCTACTCAGAACTGTTTGAACCAACTGTTGGATTTGCAGAGGTGGAACGCATCCTGAGAGAACAATTTGGACAAACCCAAGATCCCCAACAATATCTACTTGAACTGATGATGACAACCCAGCAACCAGACGAGATGGCAAGAACTCTTGCAGATAGATGTAGGATGCTACGGCAATGGGCCCTACCACCACAGACCACCCCTGGCCAACGAGATTGGGCCTGTACACAGATGGACCAGACCATCCTTACATCCTTCATCCGAGGTTTGAAGAGCCAAGCAGCAACAATGCTACAGTTGTACCCACCAGCCAACCTGAAGGCAGCCATCAAGATTGGGGAGCGAATGGAGGGGATTGCCAGTGGACCATCTAAACCAAATCACCCAAATATCTTCATGGTGGAGACTGATCCAGGAGCAACAGGTCCTGCTGCAGCAGTAGCCCAAGTGGAAGCTGGAGTACCACCAGCTAGCAAACAGAATTGTTTCACCTGTGGGAAACCTGGACACTATGCAAGGGAATGTAGGTCCAACAATTCCAATCGTGATGGATGGAGAAGCACGCAACCCAAGGGCCAGTGGCGAACAGGCAATACCAATGCAAGAGGTGGTAGTCAATTCTGCTTTGTTTGTGGAAAAAGGGATCACCTGTCGTTCAACTGCCCACAGAGGTGGACTCAACCTGCAGACCAAGTGGTAGCTGACAAGACTCAACAGCGAACTGGTTCCCCAAACGGGGAGGGGCTGGGAACCACCCCGTTTCCCAGCCAGTGGACTCGGAAACACTATATAAGTGGATTCCCAGCATCAACACCACCAATAGTGGGCTAATGGTGGAGGTGGAAATAATGGGGCTGACCAAAAGCTTGCTGGTAGACACAGGAGCTGAGATTTGTATTGAGAGAAGCAATTGCAGGGGTCCCCATCAAGGCTGCAGGTATTCGAGCTAGAGGAGTTACAGGCGCAGCTCTGCAAGTAACCTATCAATTTGTAATAGCTACAGTGGACATAGCAGGAGATGGATTAATTGGCTGGGATGTCCTGAAGAAATTGGGGGCAGTGATTGATGCCAAGAGTCAGATCATTACCTTCACGGGGGTTGCCACCTCAGTTATTGGCACAAATAATATCAAGGGAGCTGCCACTCAAGCTCTGGTTCAGAGACCTAACCCAGTGGGGACAAATATGCAGTCTCCTCAAGTGTCAACAATACAGAGACTAAGGGAGGATACCCAAGACAACATGAATTGGATCTCTGCAAGCAAAAACCACACCATTCCAGCTCATTCAGAAATGGCAGTCCAGGCACAGACAAACTTGGCAGATGGTCAATTATATGTATCAGAGCCCCTGAATCAACCACAACTTGGAATCCGCATTGGTCGCAGCCTCAATGTATCAAGGGCTGGCAACACTGTTGTGAGAGTGATGAACTTGACAGCTGCTCCCATTCAGATAGATAAATAGGAACAGTTGGGGAGAGTAGATTTCCTAGAAATGGAAGATGATCAAGTGGAACCATTCCAAGTACATGCTATCAGCTCCCTATAAAACAGTGGCAAACTGCAAGAGACCCTTGTTGAAAAAACCAAGCACGTACCAAGAGGAGAAGCAGAACAGATTCAGGTAGTGCTCAAAAAATATGAACACCTATTTGGAGAGCCAGGTAGAGATGGTTGTCAGGTGGATGTTCAACACAGCATCCCTACAGCTGACTCAGCACCTATAGCCAAACGACCATATCGAGTGCCCTACCATCTCCATGCTGTCGTAGAAGAGCATCTGGCAGACATGCTTGACAAAGGGATCATCTCTCCATCAACCAGCCCATGGTCGGCACCAGTGGTGCTTGTAAAGAAGAAAACAACGGATGGCAGTACAAAGTGGCAATTTTGCACTGACTTCCGAGCGCTGAATGAGATAACAAAAGCAGATGCTTACCCTCTTTCATTAATCAACGAGACCTTGGAGAATTTGGGGAGGTGCAAGTACTTCTCCACTATTGACTTACACAGCGGCTATCATCAAATTCCGATTGCACCAGAAGATTGTGAGAAGACTGGGTTCACCACCGTTGGTGGACATTTCCAATATAAGAGGATGGACTTTGGCCTAACTGGAGTGCCTGCAACATTTCAAAGAATGATGGACCAGTTGCTAGCAAAGATCAAGGGATCAGAATGTCTAGACTACTTGGATGATGTGGTGATCTTCAGTGACACAATCGCCCAACATACTGAAAGACTGGAGAATGTCTTTGCAATTCTACAAAAAGCCAACCTGAAGGTGAACATTGAGAAGTGTCATTTTGCTCAACCAGAAGTAAACTTCTTGAGACATGTGATGACCTCTGATGGGGTCAAACCTGACCCAGGGAAAATTGAGGCAGTGAAGAAATTTCCAACCCCAAAGAACGTCCAAGAGGTGTGGGGATTCCTGGGCCTTGCAGGCTACTACCGCCTGTTTGTCCCCCGCTTAGCCGAGTTAGCTAAACCACTTACTTCTCTCACCAAGTCAGATGTGAAATATCATTGGGATACCGAGCAGGAAAAGGCATTTCAGCAGCTCAAGGATATAATGTGCTCAGACATGGTATTGGTATACCCAGATTTCAGCCAACCATTCTTACTAGCCACGGACGCATCTGACACAGCTATTGGAGCTGTTCTTTCCCAATTGACAGATAAGGGAGAACAACTGGTAGCCTATGCTAGCCATCAACTGAATGCAGCTGAAAGGAATTATTCAGTGATGGAACGTGAACTACTGGCAGTGGTGTGGGCTACTCAGCAGTTCCACTGCTATTTGTTGGGTCGGACATTGATCTTGATAACCGATCACTCAGCACTCCGCTGGATGCTTAGCTTGAAGGATCCATCATCAAGACTCACCCGATGGGCCTTACAACTGGCCGAATATGACTATACTGTGTTACACAAACCTGGAAAGCACCACTCAAATGCAGATGCCTTGAGTAGGAGGATCATGACTACTGTTGTGATACAAGGACTGGATGATGAGTTAGTACAGACCCAGCAGCAGAATGATGACTGGTGCACAGAGTTGGTAAAGACTCAAAAGGGGACTACTGAGGATGATATTATTCGGTGGACAAATGGCGATCCTGATAAATCTTCCTGGAGATTGGTCATACCAAGATCCCTCAGGAAGCAAGTGTTGGAGATCAACCATGATGCCCCATGGGCACGTCATCCTGGGGTGGAACGCACATTGGCACGAGTCAGGCAGCGATGCTATTGGCAAGGAATGGCCAATGAGGTGAAGGCTTACGTGAATCTTGTGCCTTGCGAAAAAAATTTTTGGGAGGGAGAAATGGTCATGACCCAGCACTAAGACCAGGAGATGCAAAGAAATGGCATCATCCTTGGGGAGGTCTCTACCAAATAAAGAAGAAAATCTCAGACGTGAACTACATGTTGAACTTGCCAGATGGTTGGCAAGTGATAGATCACATCAATCGGATGAAGCCCTGCCTGGAGGGGAAAGCTACTGGAAGAGAGGTGGAGCAAGAATACCAAATTCAACCAGATGAAGAATTGACAACTTCCTCAGTACCTCAACCAGAAGACTCTAATGAGGAAGATTATCCACTGCTAGTAGATTCGGATGAAGAGACGGACAATGAGGAAGATCCAAGACCACAGCCAGAGGAGGTTGAGGGAGAAAATAATGTTGACCCAGAAGAAGAAGAAATCTTTGATCTACCCAGCCCAGATGTACCAGTAGATGACCCAAATGATGTCACCTATGAACCAGAAGAAGTAGAAGAAGAAAGGGTGACCCAACGATCACCCTACCCATTGAGGAACAGAGTACCCTCCCTAACTTAACTGCCTAAGGAACCAGCAAGCCACTTCTGAGCTGAGTAGGGGTTGCTTGTTGGGGATGTGAGCAGGGAAGTGTTGGGAATATTGTAGAAGAAACCCAGACTGTAATAGCTTGATTGGACAAGAAACTGAAGATAGAAAGTAAAAAGTGAGTAAGTAACAGAGGAATAACTGAGAACCTAGGAGTAATGACAGTTTTATTTTTACAGGACAACCAACCCTATCTGATCATGAGTCCAAGGACTTAGGGGTGTGGTTCATGCGACAGGAGAGTGTGCTGTTGACTGGAGACCGTTGGCAAATAATAGTATCAATTAATGCAACCGAGATTTGTCAAGGAATAGGGGTGCTGAGAGCCCAGGTGGAGGGCTCTCAGGCTACATGGATGAAGGCAAGTGTCAGAGTACCAAAGTTAGAAGTGTATAAGGAGTTTTTGAATCGCCTGATTGATCCAGGGCTTCAACTGGAAGAGGCTGGGCAAGCCTTGAAGGACTTATTACCATCAGGACAACCTCATCGAGGCCTGATGAACCTGGGAGGAAAAGTAATGAGAATGCTGTTTAGAACAGCTGAGCAGGAGGATGTGGAGCACTTCGAGAGATTCATAGAGCATCTGAAGGGACAAACTGCAGAGATTGTCCACCTTCAACATGAACACATAACCATAACCCGACAGCTGAGCCGACAAACACAGGCGAATCCGACGATTTGCGGCAAGATTCAGCAAAGAAGCAGAAGCAATTGGTGCATGGGCAAACCAGGTGAATCAGAAAATCTCAACAGATGACACACTTTTACGGATTACAGTAAACATCACAACTAAGTTACAGGACTTAGAGCTGGTGGTCATGACTGGGTTATTAGAATTGAGAAATTTGTTGTTAGCCATAGAAAATATATCTAGAAATAAGTTTAGCATAGGCTCAATCACTCCTTATGAGTTAGGGAAACTTCTTGTCAAAGTCCAAACTAGTCTGCCAAGGGGGTTAGGGCTGTTAGAGGGGCTGGACCAGTCTTATCACTACTACCAGCTAGCTCAGACTCGGGCAATCTCAGTGGATGGCATCATCAAGATCCTGGTAGACTTACCACTGACGGAAGCAGGGAGGCGATTTGAGTTGTTTCAGACCCATTCTATCCCAGTTGCAGATCAGACCAACCACCTGGCAACCCATGTGCATCTACACCAGCATCAGCTCCTCATCAGTGAGGATCGGCAACGATATGCAGAACCAACCCAAGAGCTGCTTGCCCAATATTTACCTGGCAAGGTAATCATTTGCCCAGCTCAGTTGCCTGTGTTCAAGAGTCACCAGTTATCCTGTCTGAGCGTGCTGTTCCTGGAGGATTCAGCCACAGCTCTACAACTTCGCCCTAGAACTGCATTGCTGGGCCAACCCCCTGATACCTGGATCTGGGATGGACCCAGAAACATGTGGATCTACAGCGTGGCCACCTCTGAGTGATTGGTGTCCCACTGCCGGCAAGGAGACAAGACCACCGTCACCCAAGTTGACATCACTGGCCTTGGTGAGGTCAAAGCAACAGCTGGCTGTACCCTCTCCACCAACCTCTATGACCTGCTACCAACTACTAGAGCTGGAGGGGATTTGGAGCTGCCCATGCGAGTATTGACCATGGCAGCACCCCTGCCCATGGTGCTCCAACTTCCAATGAACACCCCAGGGCCACCAGAGCTGCAGAAGCTGATGAGCGACATAAAGCAGGAGGGACCCTATTGGAGGGGAACCTCAGGCCTACCCGAGATCACCCTGGACAACATCCACCATCATCTTGCTGGCATTTCGTGGAGGCCTCTTGGCGGTCACCACCTGCGCCATCCTGCTGTACTGGAGGGGATCTCTACAGCTGCCATGGAGAAGCCACAAGGTCATGACTACTACAACCCCAGGACCATCATCAACAGCAGAAGACCAACCAGCAGCAGAGTGCATCGAGATGAATCCTGTGCCAGTTACGGAGCAAGGCTCCAGTGCTTGTGAAAGTGATGGAGCAAAGCTCCCTAAGTGAAACCCACCCTCTTGTTTGAAGGGGAGGGTAATGTAATAGAGTGGAAATCATATTGATAAAAAAGTGACAGTGTTCTTAACAATGGCTGATGCCTCAGCATTTTAGCGCCTGGCCTTAGCACCAGCGCAAGACAGTGTCTCTGTCTAACTCAAGTAGAATCAGTACTCTCTTTCTCTCTCTTGACAGTGGCATGATTTTTATGCTCGTGGGAAAACTTTTCCCAGGCTAGAGAAATAATAGCTCATTGCTAATAGAAAATTAAAAAACTGTGCAGTTGCCGGGAGACAGTGTTAGCAAGCGTATCCAGCCTGGATGGGTTCCACTGGACTATCCTTACAGCATAATGGTGTTATCAGTTCTTTTACTATTGATGGCGATTGGTGAGTGAAAAACTCGAACCTTTACCTATTACCGAATGCAGTTCAATATTGTTTTTTTTTCAACTACAGGCAGACTAGGGCGGGCTCCCTTTTGTTTTGTTTATCAAGTAACAAGAATTTTGAATAATAAGTCTGAAAGCTTCTAATGGAAAGAGGAAGAGAGTAAATGACCTGTGGATGTTGTTATCTTGATTAGGTTATAGAACGATTTTTTAAAATTTTTAATTATTAATTCGATTTTAGATTTTTCTTTGATTTTGATTTTTGACACTTTAATTTTGATTTTAAATTGAATCTATATTGGAGAGTTTATGTGTTATCTGACTAGGCTATTGAACAATTTTAATTTTTTTTTAAATCTTTAATTCAGTTTTTGATTTTTTTCTTTGATTTTGATAATTCAATTTCTAATTTCATTTGAGTCTTTATTGAAGAATTTATAATTTGAATCTTTTATTGAGTAATTTAAGTTTATTCCCCTTTTTGATATTCAATTAAGTTAGTAGGGTAATTTTGTTGATTCTGGTACAATTATTGACAACTTATAGCTCTGTTCTTTAATTAAATCAACCAATTATTATTGAATGAGAATACTGTGTTAGCTATAGATTTTTGATATTCATTGAGGTTAGTAGAATAGTCTTGTAGATTCTGGGACAAGTATTGACAACTAATAGAATTGTTCTTTTATTTTAATCAACCAAATCTTATGAATGAAAATATTGTGCTTGTTCTAGATTTCTGATATTCATCAAGATTAGTAGTATTATTTTTGGAGTTTCAGAACCGGTAGTAATTATATTCTGTTGAGATAGTTTTATTCTTGCAGTTAGTTAATAAGAGAATTTGGCAAGGCCACCCTTGTGCCCCGAAGGAGAAGGGCGTAGAATATAAGCATTTGTCAGACATCTTTGTTTTTCTGCCGCACAACCCCAACCCCTAGTTCGATTACAATATCATTGGAAAGAGGACCAAAAAAAAAATCCCCAGAAAAACTATCAAATAACAAATTTCCCAATTCTAGGGTGGCATGGGGGGGACCCTCATATACAGTGCTAGTTATGAATCACACTTACAGGTTTTTTTTATGCTCAAAATCGACTCAGAAAGTCCTAAAACATCACCTTGCACAGATGAAACACCAATTTTCTCGAGAGGGGGCCTGGCCCACTCATTTTTTTAGAAATTTTTTTAAGAAAAAAAGTGTGAATTTCCCAGCCGTAACTGTGAATCTCACAATTTCATGAATGATATCATTGCGAAGGGGACCAGAAATAACCCACAAAAAAATTGTTCAATAACAAAAATTTTGATTCTAGTGGTGAGTGGGTCCCCCCCACACATACAGTGCTGATCATGGATCACATTTACAGGGTGTTTTATACTCAAAATCAAATTCAGCTGCCAAAAAAACATGACTCCCACAAAAACTAACCGAAAAAAAAACAAAAGGGGTGGTGGGAGGGTGATTTTTTCATTTTTGTCAATTTTTGCTCATTTTCCAGGATTTTTACAGCCAAGATATGACTTTCTCTGTATTTTTCACATCAGTTTTTGATATTGGAATCATCCAACCTTCCATCTATGCAGCTGATGATGTATCATAAAACCCGAAATTACATCCAGGGGGCACTCGTGGTTAGGGGGCTGTGTGATTTTTGGCTATTTTGAAGAATCTGCAGTTAGACTGGATGGTATAATGATGTTTGAATATGTCAAAAGATGATCAAAAGTGATCTTAATGAAAGAAAAATAACACATATGAGATATTCTACTATGGGGGTTACCCAGGACCCCCTCAATTATTCCAGCTTTCCAATGGTTAATTTCATAGCAAAGTCAAGAGGAAAAATCTTACCCAGCACATTAAAATGAGGCTATTCATTATATGATAACTCAATGAGATAATAGATGAGGGATGTTAGGGCATTTATTTGATTTTTTTAAATTCTGGTCAAGGAAATTTTTGGACAATTTGGCAGCCAAAAAAATATTACATATGAGATATTCTACTTTGGGGGCCACCCAGGACCCCCTCAATTTTTCCAGCTTTTCAATTGTTATTTTTATAGGGAAGTCAAACATGACTATAATCTTATAATATATTCTTTTTCAACCAACAATGGTATCTTAGAATGTGAGGGATATCACATATTTTTCTGGATATTTTTAAATGTTTAACACCGTACTTCTAGAATGTTATAGATATAATCTATCTACCAAAATATCATATTCGAACCATCAAAAATTGCTATTTCCAATAAAATATGAATTGGAAATGTTTTCATTTGTTAGAGATATTGTTTCTTCTTGTTAGATCTTATCATTCAATTCTGGATTAATGAAAATTAACTTCATTTGATTAATAGCTATGAAATAATTATAACCGAATAATTGTATCAGTTGTAGTTATATTAGTACCAGACCTAAATCAGTTGAAAAGTTGTACTCAAATTATAACACTATTTTAAAATCAGCTCACTCAACCTCTTTAATTCTAGCCCTAACTCAACCTTCATGATGGAACAAACAATCAATCTTCTGCCATAGAATGCATATAATGCTTCCACTATTTGACAAAATGCTCACCTACAGCTCTGTATTGAGATATACTTTCCGGATTATCCTATAATAATCTAATGTCATAATGGAGAATTCTTAACTCACTCTTGAGTCTGGACTTGTAACTTCTAATTTCAATAAATATGCTTCAATTCTATCACAAATTTCATTTAGAATTAATTATCACATGAGTATTGTCATTGCATCAGTTGAAAGATACTGCAGATGTCATGAGTTTCAAATAATATAAATTATGATAATTCAGATTCTCAGGTTGGCAACAACTTAAATTCAAAGTGTAACTGAATTCTCAAAACAACAAACAAAGCTGTTGCTGTATCTTGTTTTGTACATGGTTAAGAATATTGATCATCCTCTTTCCAGTTTTCTACACTGTGTTCAGAATAATATATAATTTCTTGTCAGTTTATTGACTCTGATATCTACATATTCGGTAATTATTTACACCGGACATATATTTACCACATATATATGACCACAGAATAATATATAATTTCTTGTCAGTTTATTGACTCTGATATCTACATATTCGGTAATTTTTTACACCGGACATATATTTACACATATATATATATATATATATAATTACCACATATTCTTCAGTGGTTGATATCTACAGATTCTTTGGTGGTTTTTCAACTGCTGTATCATAGCTTAAGGTTGGTATTTAGAAAAAAAAACACCTTAGTGCAGAGGCTAACTATCCTACTCTACCCTACCAAAACCTATACAGTTTGCTACCCGAACCTTAACAGTTGCACCCTACTCAACCTACTCTACATATCCCACACTACCTAACCTACACTACCCAACAAATGCTAGCCATCATACCTAACCTACCCAACCATATTTCTGCAACCCAACCACCCCACCTCACCAATCCAATCCAACTACCCAACTCTATCTAGCCTATTCCACCTATTCATAGAGTTGATCCATTTAAACAAACAAAACCTATATAACCCATCCCACTTTACCAAAACTACTCTTCCTAAACACCTATCCCACCCTACCTAACCTACTCTACCTAACCCACTCACCCTACCTAACCTGCCCACAATTGGGCAGGTGAAGTCCGCCTCCCAGCCAGAGCGCTAAGCGCGGAGGCTGCTATCCAACACTAAAGACAATTGAGCGGGCAAAGCCTGCCTCCCAGCTCGAGCGCAAAGCGCGGAGGCTGCTAACCCACCCCAAATAAGGGTGCAGGGGGCGAATCCACTATATCCTTATACCTAATCCACCATACCTAAACTATCCTACCTAATCAACTCTTCCTAATCACCTATCACACCCTACCTAACCTACTCTACCTCTACTACTCTACCGTACTGAACTCAACTTTACCCATCCCACTCCACTTAACATACTCTACCTAACCCACCTCATCCAAACTACCCTAACTAACCTACCATAACCAATCTACTCTACCTAATCAATTCCCACCCTACCTAGCCTACTCTTTCAGAAGATCCCAAAAAATTGCCTCGCACGGAAGAAACATTGATTTTCCCAATAGGGGGCCCAGCCCCCTTTTTTTTTTTTTAAATTTCAGAAAAAAAGTGTGAAATTCTATGCAAAAACTGTAAATCCTATAATCTCATTGATGATATCATTGGAAAGAGGACCAAAAATAACTCACAGAAAAACCATCAAATAACTAATTTCTCAATTCTAGGGGGTCTTTGGGGGGCCCTCATATAAAGTGCTGGTTATGGATCACATTCACAGGGTGTTTTGTGCTGAAAATCGAATTCAGCTGCCGAAAAAACATGACTCCTGCAAAAACTAACCGAAAAAAAACAAAAGGGGAGGTGGGAGGGTAATTTTTTTCATTTTTGTCAATCTTGGCTCATTTTCCAGGATTTTTACAGCCAAGATATGACTTTCTCTGTATTTTCCACATCAGTTTTTGATATTGGAATCACTCAACCTTCCATCTATGCAGCTGATGATGTATCATAATCCCCGAAATTACATCCAGAGGGCTGTGATTTGCCCTCCTCGATGGGGGCTGTGTGATTTTTGGCAATTTTGAAAAATCTGCAGTTACACTGGATGGTATAATGATGTTAAATATAGTATAAATATGTCAAAAAATGATCGAAAGTGATCTTAATGAAAGAAAAAAATAACACATATGAGAGATTCTATTTTGGGGGTTACCCAGGATCCCCTCAATTTTTCCAGCTTTCCAATGGTTAATTTTATAGCAAAGTCAAGACAAACAATCTTACTCAGCACATTAAAATGAGGCTATTCATCATATGATAACTCAATGAGATAATAGATGAGGGATGTTAGGGCATTTATTTGATTTTTTTAAATTCTGGTCAAGGAAATTTTTGACTCTCACAATTTGGCAGCCAAAAAATATTACATATGAGATATTCTACTCTGGGGGCCAACCAGGACCCCCTCAATTTTCCCACCTTTTCAATTGTTATTTTTATATGAAAGTCAAACATGACTTTAATCTTAAAATATATTTTTTTCAACCAACAATGGTATCTTAGAATGTGAGAGATATTACATATATTTCTGGATATTTTTAAATGTTCAACACCGTACTTCTAGAATGTTATCGATGTAATCTATCTACCAAAATATCATATTTGAACCATCAATAATAATTGCTATTTCCAATAAAATATGAATTGGGAATGTTTTCATTTGTTGGAGATATTGTTTCTTCTTGTTAGATCTTATCATTCTACCCTACCTAACCCACCTCATCAGAAAATACTACCCAACCTAAGCCACCCTACCATAACTAACCTTCATCAACTATTTAACCCGATCTTGACACCCTAACCTACCCTATCCGAGATAACCTACTGAATCTACTTCACCTAATCCACCTTACCTAAGCTTTCCTACCTAACCAACTCTCCCTAATCACCTATTAATCACCTAATGAACTACTCAATCTACTCTACCTAATCCACATAGCCTCAGCCATCCTACCTTACCAACTCTCCCTAATCACCTATCCCACCCTACCTAACCCACTCTACCTAACCCACCCAACATGGACTACTGTACCCGACCCTACCCAGGCCCACTCAATCCACTCTACCTAATCCACATAACCTTAGCCATCCTACCTAACCAACTCTCCCTAATAACCTATCCCACCCTACCTAACCTACTCTACCTAACCCACCCAACATAAACTACTGTACCCTACCCTATCCAGGCCCACACAATCCACTCTACCTAATTCACATAACCTTAGCCATCCTACCTAACCAACTCTCCCTAATAACCTATCCCACCCTACCCAGCCTACTCTACCTAACCCACCCAACATAAACTACTGTACCCTTAACCACATAACCTTAGCCATCCTACCTAACCAACTCTCCCTAATAACCTATCCCACCCTACCTAACCTACTGTACCTAACCCACCCAACATAAACTACTGTACCCTACCTACTTGGGCAGGCGAAGCCCGCCTCCCAGCAGGAGCGCAAAGCGTGGAGGCTGCTACTCACCCCTGTACAGTCATACCACTCACTTTTCTAATTACCACATATTCTTCAGTGATTGATATCTACAGATTATGTATAAATAAATATATATATATATATATATATATATATATATATATATAGTGAACAAGTATAGAGAACAGTAAAATAGTGAACAATACCTCTAAAATACTAAAATAAAGCGTTTTTTTCTAAATACCAACCTTAAGCTATGATACAGCAGTTAAAAAACCACCAAAGAATCTGTAGATATTAATTATATATATATATATATTATATATATATATATATACAGTATATATCTACATATTCAGTAATTATTCTCACCAGACATATATATATATATATATATATATATATATATATATATATATATATATATACAGGGTGTTTCAGAAGTAGTGTCGAGAATTTTAGGGTATTGTACCTGGATGCTAGGAGACTACAAATGTCATATTTGAAGTGTCCAAAACTCAGCGGTTATCCTTATAGCTGCCATTTTGTTTTTTTCACTTAAAAATTTTTATCTCAAGAACGAAATGTTGTATTGATCTGAAATTTGGCATGAATATTTATGCTATAAAGACTCAACTATAAAAAATGAAAAAAAAAATTTTTCGTTGAAATTTTTCAAAATGGCGGCCATTTTAAATTTTTGATGGCGAATATCTCGAAAACCGTTCATTTTACAGAAAATTTACAAGAGACAAAACATAACATCGGTTCACTGATACTAATGCAGCAATTGCTCAAAATGCCGTCCTTCAACTTGATTACACAGTCTGCACCTTTCAATCATGGACCGTCGAACTGCTATAAAAGCATTTTCATCATCTTGAATGGCACCTGCTGCAGCAACCACTCTTGCCACAAGGTCTTCTTCGTTTTCTACTGGCGTGCTGTAAACAAGGTCTTTCAAATGGCCCCAGAAAAAAAAATCTAAAGGGTTGAGGTCAGGTGAACGTGCGGGCCACGGTACTGGTCCACCCCGCCCACGCTGACAATAGGTCATGTTCAGAAAGTCTGTAACAACATTTCCGAAATGAGCAGGGGCACCATCATGTTGAAACCAAATATTATATCTGTTTGCAAGAGGCACATCTTCCAAAAGTTCTGGTAGTATGTCTCTTAAAAAAGTAATGTACGTGGGAGAATTCAGACGATTAGGAAGAATGTATGGTCCAATCACGCGATTACCTAAGATACCCGCCCAAACATTCAGCGAAAATCTATGCTGATAACCACGCACTTTGACCTCATGAGGATTGTCTAAGGCCCAGACGTGACTGTTGCGAGAGTTGAAGATTCCTTCTCTTGTAAAGCTGGACTCATCGGTAAATAACACATTTTCTAGAAAATTTGGTTGGATAATGTCTTGCTGAAGAAACCAACGGGCACAGTTTACTCTTGGCTCATAGTCGCGTTCAACCAATGAGTGAACTTTTTGAAAGCGGAAGGGGTGAAGTCTTTCCTTGTTTAGTACACGCCACACAGAAGAAGCACTTGAATTGATTTGCTTTGCAACTGCTCTCGTACTCGTTCTAGGATTGAAATCGAATTTCTGCAATACTTCCTCTTCAAAAGCAACATTTCGAACTGCTCGAGGCCTACCAGCAATTACCCTGTTCCGTTCAAATGAACCAACTTCTCTCAGCCGATTGTGAGTTCTTGTGAACACCTTGTCGGAAGGGAGACGGCGGTTTGGTAATGCAGCTGCATACATTCTTCTTGCTTCGGTCGCATTGCCAAGAGCTGCTCCATACATGAAGTGAATATCGGTGTACTCCAGCGAACTAAATTCCATTACAATAATTAAATATTTGTGTAGAAGCAACGTAAGAAAATATTGAAACTGGAAATTTAAGATAGAAATAAGACCTAGGAAACGTGAGACTAAGAAATAGGAAGCACCACAACTGGTTCTTTACTTTTAATGAAACAACAATACTTTTACAAGACAAACATTATCATCTGAAAACCATTGTAAAATCATCTGTTTGCCCATATGGAGCCATACCGAGTTTCAAAGCTTCATCTTAAATACATCTGGAATTAAACAATTAATATTGATCTTTAAATGGTGAAAAGTGGTCATGCATGCAGTACGAAAAAAAATTAATTTCTCTGTTATTCTTCGACCAATCTTAATAAATTAGGTATCATTGGAATCGTGAAAAAATTTGCTAACTTTTTTGTTTCTTGTAAATTTTCTGTAAAATGGACGGTTTTCAAGATATTCGCCATCAAAAGTTTAAAATGGCCGCCATTTTGAAAAATTCCAACGAAGAATTTTTTTTTATTTTTTATAGTTGAGTCTTTATAGCATAAATATTCATGCCGAATTTCAGATCAATACAACATTTCGTTCTTGAGATAAAAATTTTTAAGTGAAAAAAACAAAATGGCAGCTATAAGGATAACCGCTGAGTTTTGGACACTTCAAATATGACATTTGTAGTCTCCTAGCATCCAGGTACAATACCCTACAATTCTCGACACTACTTCTGAAACACAGAAGTATCATAGCTTAATGATACAGCAGTTAAAAAACCACCAAAGAATCTGTAGATATTAATTATATATATATATATATATATATATATATATATATATACTGTAAAATACTCAAATAAAGCGTTTTTTTCTAAATACCAACCTTAAGCTATGATACAGCAGTTAAAAAACCACCAAAGAATCTGTAGATATTAATTATATATATATATATATATATATATATATATATATATATATATATATATATATATATATATATATATATATATATATAATATATATATATATATATATATAATTAATATCTACAGATTCTTTGGTGGTTTTTTAACTGCTGTATCATAGCTTAAGGTTAGTATTTAGAAAAAACGCTTTATTTTAGTATTTTGGAGGTATTGTTCACTATTTTACTGCATGTGGGTAGTATACACCCACTACATTATCCACTCATAGTATTCACATTAT